>NC_142068.1:99315625-99466562 GCF_059756535.1 Pantherophis guttatus | reverse complement strand
TCCAGAATCGTGCTATGAGCAACAAAGCATCCCATTCCAGCACTATGAAAGGCTTCAGAGCTGTTCAAAAGTTAAGTGAGAAAGGGGACTTCCGCTGGCTCCGCGACCTTTGAAAGACGTTCTTTTGAGAGCGTCTGCTCCCTGGCTCCGTTAAAGCCCCAGAACAGCCGACAAACGCTGTCTGGAGGCTTGAAATTCTCCCCCCGGGCAAAGGGGAGAGAGAAGAGCAGGCAGGTGGAGGTAGAACCCCCCCGAACGCCCTAGGAAAAATCCTGGGGCGCGAAGGGTGTGCGTTCCCTAAAAGCCTGTCAAGCCGCTCCAGACCAGGGACGTCTCCGCTAATTAGCTAATTAGCGGAATTAGAAGCCGCGACCAATCTTGCTGAATGGAAATGAGGGAATTAACATCTTGAACTAACAGCAGGCGGAACGAGCAAGGAGAAATCAGACTGCAAGTATTTTTTACCTAACTCCAATGCCTAGAGCCTCCTTCGGAAGTAATCACTTAGTACTTTGCAACAATATGGCGATTGAAGCTTGAAAGGGCGGGGGAAACGGAAAGTTACAGGAAAAGTTTCGTTTTGCTGGCAGCCCTTTGCTTGGGAAAAAAAAAAAGCTTTTGTGCTGACAGAAGGAGGATTTTAAACGTTAATTAACATTGGGAAATCTTTTGAGGAACTCTTCTTTTTGACTCTGAGTAAATATAAAGACTAATTTCAAACTGGAAATGGCCTCAAAGTCTGTAAAAACTGTTCCTACTAAAGGAACTGGGAGTGCTGGTAGCTCCCCAGCTCATATTCCTAGATCACAAGTTTCTACTCCTCCAGCGGATCCACAGACTTTAACGTTGGAAATGTTGCAACAAGCTCTCCAAATCACACAAAATAAAATTGTTGATGTGATTGATGAAAAAATTAAGGAAACTAATGAAAAAATTAAGGAAACTAATGAAAAGATACAGGCTGTGTCAGATGAGATTGCAATTCGCAATCAGGGGATTAGGGATGATATATTAATGGCATTTAAGTGTCTGGCAAGCAATATTGAGATGGTGGATGACAGAGTTGAGGAAATTAAACAATCTTCTGAAATTTTGGATAGCAAAATAGGAGAAGCTCAAAACAGAATTCAAAGGGCTGAAGACGATGTAATAATGGTACAATACAGAGATATGGAATTTGCTTTAAGATTTAGAGGGGTGAAGGAGAATAAACAAGAGAATTTGAGAGAAATGATGTCTGAGGCATTGGCACCGCTGGTGGGGGAGTCCAAAAATGATCTGGGCTGGCAGATGGACAAGCTGTACCGTGTTAACTCCTGGATTGCTAGACAGAAACATCTACCAAGAGACATTGTGATATATTTTACTACAAGGAGAGTACGCAACGAAATTTTACAGGCTACTTTTAAAAACAAGCTTCGGGTGGAAGGCCAGGAAGTAATGACAATGAAAGAAATCCCCCCTAAGATCTTGAGAGCTAGAAGGGAGTATGCCTTTCTGGTGGATGAACTGAGAAAACGTCAGATACAGTACAGATGGGAGGTGCCAACTGGACTAGTGGTGACTTATTCAGGAGAGAGATATCGGCTCAACACAATTTGGAAAGCAAGAGATTTTCATACTAATGTATTAAAGGCTGGCACACCCAAATCAACTAAATCACCAGAAGGCAAAAGAAAGAAAGAAGTAATGGAAGCTGAGACAGAAGAGCTCTTGACAGTAGTTCAGGGGGGAGCTTTGGCTGATCAAGAAGAAATACAAATTCAAATGGCTACTCAAGAGTTGGCGCTGATTGATTTCTCGCAGTTACCAAAGGATCAAAGACAGACCAGATCGGTGACAGCTAGACTCAAGGAAGAATTAAGACAGCAACAATCCCAGATGGCAACTCAAGAAATGATTCAAGATACTACTAGAACAGGAGCAGTGGGGGGAGCAAGACCTAAAACTCAAATGAGATCAGAGCATCAGGACTTGCTTCAGAGGCTCCAAAGGCCCAGAAATGGGAACTAGATTTTTGACTTGGAACGTTAATGGCTTGAATTCTCCACAGAAAAGAAGAAAAATATTTCACTATCTTAAGCAATTTAAGAATGAAGTAATTTGTTTACAAGAGACTCATATAAGAATACAAGATCAAAAGTATCTGATTAATGCAAGACTTGGTACATCTTACGTAGCAGCAGCACCAGAAAAGAAAAATGGTATAGTTATATATTTGAAAAGAGACTTAGTTGCTAAATTAATTGAAGCAGACGATCAAGGCAGATTTTTAGCGATAGAACTTTTAGTAAAAGGAGAAAAAATACTTGTAATAGGAGTTTATGCCCCGAATCAACAAGAAAACTTTTATAATTTACTACATTCAAAATTGACACACTGGGCATATAAAACTTGTATCCTGTTAGGCAACTGGAATGGTGTTTTGGATGTTAAAAAAGACAAGATGGGACCTAAACAAAATGTGTCAACAAGAGCAAAATTGCCCAAAGTGTTTTGGGAAATGATGGATGACTGGGAGTTGAGAGATATCTGGCGTGAAAGAAACCCGGAAGAAAAAGATTTTACTTTTTTTTCAGATAGACATCAATCCTTTTCAAGGATTGATTTTATATTAATTACTAGCGATCTTTTATCCAGGGTGAAAAATACGAAGATTTGCTCAAGAACATTGACAGACCATAGTCCAGTTTGGCTGGAATTGGAGTATGAGAAAGGGCCTAGGAGGTCCTGGAGGTTAAATGATAATTTGTTTAGGTATGAAGAAAATGTAAAAGAGTGTAAAAAATTTATGAAAGAATTTTTTGTTATGAATATGCAAAAGGGCACATCGATGGAAATGGTATGGGATGCAAGTAAGGCATATATGCGAGGAATTTTGATATATTTGAATAATAAATATAGAAAGAAACAGGGGACAAAAAGAAAAGAATTAGAAGATGAGATTAGTAAACAGGAACGGGCTTTAGTAGCTAATCCAACAGATAAGAAAATTAAAGAGGCAATCAATTTATTGAAAGGTCAATTTAATATGTTAATAGCAGATCAAGTGGCAACTAATTTAAGATATGCAAAACATAATACTTTTTACAATGCCAATAAACCAGGCAGGTGTTTAGCATATTTGTTAAGGAAAAAGCAAAAATCAAGGACAATAGAGAGAATAAAATATAAGGGTAAAGAGGTTTATGAGCAACAATTGATTAAAAAATCCTTTCTAGAGTTTTATTCGAGGCTGTATACTGGTGATAAAATTAAAGATATAGATATAGATAGATATTTGCAGAAAGAGAATATTTATACAATTTCAAATGAGCAGAGGGATAGTTTAAATCAATCGATAACTTCTGAGGAAATTGCGTTAGCAATTAAGCAGTTGAAAGTGGGTAAAGCTCCTGGGATGGACGGTTTGACGGCTATTTACTATAAAACCTTACAGGAGGAAATGATAGAACCGCTGAAAGAATTATTTAACAATATACAACAGGGAAGAGAGGTACCTCCAACTTGGAAGACAGCATTTATTTCGTTGATACCAAAAGAAGGGCATGACGATACAGATCCTAAAAATTATAGGCCAATTTCATTATTAAATACAGACTATAAGATATTTGCAAAAATTTTGGCAAATAGATTAATGACAGTCATGCAGCAAATGATTCACCATGATCAAACTGGTTTTATAAATGGTAGACAAATGAAGGGTAATGTAAGGCAAATTGTTAACTTATTAGAGTATTTGGGAAGGAACAACCAGGTCCCCGCAGTGCTTGTGTTCTTGGATGCTGAGAAAGCCTTTGATAGATTGAATTGGCAATTTTTACTTAAACTAATAGAAAGGATGCAATCTGGAGAACAATTTGTACAATCTATTAAGGCAATATATCAAAAACAAACAGCGCAAATAATAGTTAATGGTGGTTTAACAGATGTTTTTAATATAGAAAAAGGAACAAGGCAAGGCTGTCCCTTGTCCCCGTTATTGTTCATTTTGACGCTGGAAATTTTATTAAACAAGATACGCGAGATGAATACAATTAAGGGAATTAAAATTAGACAGCATGAATACAAGGTACGAGCATTTGCGGATGACCTGGTTGTTACCTTAACCCAACCGGTACAATCGATTACAGCCTTGATGGATATAACCTGCTTATACGGACAAGTATCTGGTTTTAAAATAAATGCAGCTAAAACGAAAATAATAGCTAAAAATATGGTTAGGAGCCAAAAAGAAGAGATAGAAAGGTTAACAGGATTTGAAGTAGTTAAGAAGGTTAAATATCTGGGGGTCTATATTATGACCGCAAATACGAAATTATATCAGTATAACTATGAACCATTATGGCACAAAATACAGAAAGAGTTGGACAACTGGAAAAAACTACAACTGTCTTTGCTGGGAAGGATAGCTGCTGTAAAAATGAATATTTTACCAAAATTTCTATTTCTTTTTCAAATGATACCAATACTTAAAAAAGATGAGAATTTGAAGGAATGGCAGAAGGGCATAAATAAGTTTGTGTGGGCAGGGAAGAAACCACGAGTCAAACAAAAGATATTGCAAGATACTAGAGAAAGAGGTGGTCTTAAGATGCCCAATTTAAGATTGTATTATGAAGCTGCTGCCCTCTCAGCAATCACAGATTGGATAAACTTAACGGAGGAAAAGATATTGAATATTGAAGGATATGGTTTGGTTTATGGCTGGCATGCTTACTTAGTGTATGATAAAAAAGTAGATAAGACTTTTAAAAGTCATATATTAAGAAATGCTCTATTGCATGTCTGGAAAAAATATAAATATAAACTAAATGATAGGTTACCAATATGGACAGTACCCAGACACGCGATAGAGAACATAAATTTAGAGCAAAAGCAAGATAAGATTACATATAAGGAACTCCTTTACAAGGAAGGAGTCAGACTACAGTTAAAATCCATGGAACAATTAAAAGAAGAAGGGACTATTAAGACTTGGTTTCAATATGGACAGCTGCTGGCCAGATGGAGAGAAGATCAAAAAATTGGTATTTTGCAGCAGGATGAGAATTTGATAAAGCAAATAAGAGATGAAGGTCAAATGCACATAAAAAGGTTGTACAATGCATTATTGGAAATAGATTCAGAAACAGACTTAGTCAAGGGTTGTATGATAAAATGGGCACAAAATGTAGGTGAACCAATAATGATGGAAACATGGGAAAAGATATGGGTTAGAAATGTAAGATTTACACAAGCACAAAATTTAAGGGAGAATTTTTACAAAATGTTTTATAGATGGCATTTAGACCCAAAAAAACTAGCTTGTATGTATCCAAATTTACAACCCAAGTGTTGGCGATGTGAGTGTGAAGATGCTACATATTTTCATATATGGTGGACATGTAAAAAGATTAAGGCTTTTTGGATAAAAATATGGTGGATTATTCAAAATATTTTGAAGAAAAAAATTAAGTTTACACCACAGTTTTTTCTGTTGGGAATAGTTACGGATTGTACTGTAATAGAGACTAAGATGGTTTTGAACTTAATAACAGCTGCCAGATTACTGGTGGCACAGTACTGGAAGATCCACCTACTACTGAGGAATGGACATTAAAAGTTGTGCATTTGGCGGAAATGGCAAAAATTTCATCATACCTTAAAGACCATTCAAATGAGAGATATATATCGGAATGGAGAAAATGGATTGATTACATACAGAAGAAGTATCCGAATAAGAAGATTCATATAGCTTATGAATGAAATAATATTAAGTAGTTTATGTTTGTTTTTTCTGAGTTATAAGGAGTTAAGGACCTAGGGAGAATATGAAATGTAATATTTGTTAGCACATTTTAGTTCTTGGTTTGTGAATGCTATACCCTGTGCTCGTTCTGGGAAGTCTAGGGAGGGGGGTGGGGGGAGGGAGGGGAAGGGAGGGTGGGAAGGGGAGGGAGGGTTGAGGGGGGAAGGGTGGGGGGGTGAAAATGTTTGTATTTTTCATAAAACTTTTCAATAAAAAAAAAAAGTTAAGTGAGAAAGAATGGTGGAGCCTGGTGGAATGAGAATCAAGCCTAGGTCTAGTGGGGAGTCATTGGGAAATGCTTGCAGGGCCAGGGTGGAGGAGAAGGTAGGCAGGGGTACTGCAGTGTCCCTATGGTCAGTCTTAAGGGCGAATGAGCATGGGAGTACCAATTACTTCGGGACCAGGTCATAAATAGCTTTTGGGGGGATCTGCCTAACTTTGAACAGCGATTAATCGATCGATTGTAAGTCATGAATTACAATAATTATAAGATGCCCATCCCAAACACAGAGTAGAAATGTGGTTGAAATGCCCAATTCACTGGGTATCTATGCATTAGTTGCATAATTTGGACATTTCCTGGATCTTCCCATTTCACTTTTAAAAACTGGTATAACACTATTTTCCAAACTCCTGACACTGAGTATGATTTGAATGACAAGTTACACATTTTTTCTAGAGAGTTAAAACATTTTCACATTCAATTCTTTAAGAACTCTTATGTAGATAGCAGCAAATTTTGATAATTCTTCTCTTGTTCCTCAATTTTTCTTGGTTCTGATTTCCTCCCTAAGAAAATCATAATGGCTCAGGTACCTTTTCAACATATTATGTATCAAGGAGAGATGCAAATAAATCATTTTTCTGCAAACTCCCCATCATACTTGAAAATCCCTCTTATTTCATCAATTTATAGCCTGATTGAATTTAACGAAATCTGTTTCCTCCTGAGTCTCTCATGAGATTCTTTGTTTTTTCATTTTTTGTTATTACCTTACATTTTATCTACCAGAGATTTTGCTTCTTTCTGTTCTCTTTGTTGGAAACATGCTGAAAAAAAGCCTTCTTAATTTTTACAGATGATCCTTTCTTACATTAAATATAATAAAGACAGTTAAGCTTTAATTACTGTGGTTTTAAATAAGCTCTAGGTCTTACAATTTCTCTCTCTTGACTTTTCTTCCAGTCTGTGTTTCTCAGCCCCCTCATTTTTTATGTTTCCTTTTTTGTAGATGCTATGTGACTATGTTACACCCTGCAAGCAATTTCCATTTGTTTATATGCTAAGTGTACCAGTACAATAATCATCATTTCCCATCTGTGTTCAAACTCATTTCAAATCTGATCACAGTCCCCATTTCGGATTAAATCTAGGATTGTGTTGCATTGGTCTACTCTGTTCTATAGTTTTAAAAGCCCAATAACATAGGATATCTAGAGATTTGGTTGATCACAATCTAAGCAGGCATATCTCAGAGTATACTGAGTAACTGCCAGAGTAACTGGCATCCCCATTATTTATAACTATGCTTAGATTGTGGTCAACCAAATCTCTAGATTGTCTCCGTTTTTTTCACATTATCCTCAGCATTATGATCAGGTAGGCAGTAGTTGGTCATTAAATCAGGAGTTTTTAACAATTTTTTTGTTATGAATTCCTTTGCAGGTCTGGTGAAACCCAGAATTTAAAACATGTTTTACATGAAGTAAAACAATGAAGTAAAACAATGAAACTAAATTTCTTTCCCAATTCATGGATGCCCTAAAATCTGTCCATGGGATCCCCAGGTCTAGAAATTCACTGTAAATTTAATTTACATTTGTAGCTAAGTATTCCCATCCACAGTGATACTGTGAAAGAATCTGAACTCCCATTATTTTCTGTTTAGATTTTATACCATTCTTGATAAAAAGAAATCACAGTGGTTAGGAATTCCTCATAAAATATTCCCAATTCCCAATTTTCACATTTTGTAGAAGAAAACAATAAGGATAATTTACTAAATAGCACAGACCTAACCAAGAATAAGACAGGGCTATTTTGTCCTCAGTGTCAAACTTCCAGAAAGCATTCTGGAAACAGCATGATAGTCCACAGAATCACAGTCCAAAATGATTTTTTGTATATATAGACCTAACATTTATTTTCTCTCCCCCGTAAACAGGTTTAACTCAAGCACATTAGATTTCAAAGTATTTCCACCAACAATCATGGTTATGTTTTAAAGCCTGATTACAGTATGAGGCATTTTTCTGAGGAAAAGGTACAGGACTAAAAATAGCCCTTCCAACTGAATTTCTCTTCAGAAAATATTCCTACCTATAGTAAAGATTTTAAAAAGCCTCTACTGGTAACTTTAGGTGATATTCTGAAGCATTTCTAGGGTACTTAAAAGCTCTGATCTGGTTATACGGTGAATTTTCCCCTTTTTAGCAATTCAATGAGGCATGAGAAAGGAGAGAGTACAATCGCGTGAGACTTGGGAGTCAAATTTTGCAGTCTATGGAGAAGTTTCCTAGGTTTTCCTTACAAAATAAACATGGTTTATTATTTTGTGCTTGTAATTGTACTGAAAAGAAAACACCAAAGAAATTCTTCGTCAGGACCTTGGATAGTAGTTTGCTGAGGTCTTCAAAAAGATTAGCACAGTAATAGTCACAGTCATAGTTAATGTAGAGTTCAGTTACAAAGCTAGGAATCCTCCATAGCTGAACTATAGCCTCCAGGGCCATCTCCTTCATTTCATAAATCATCTTGGGGCTTTCCACTGTGATGATCTCCATCAGTTTCTTGATATACATCTGGCAGAAAGATATAGGATAGTTCAGTTTATAGGATATATATGTGATTCATCTATAACATGGGTGAATATTATAAGTGATTGTTTCTTTTCCTGGTCTCCACTCTTACTTTTCTATTCCAGACTTTGCAATTGGAGTTTCAAAACAATTTGATTATAAAATGTATCATTATAAATGAATACATTAAAATATAAGAGCACAAAACTGCAAGACAACATGTTTATTAAGCACTAAGAAATGTATTTAATAGAAAATAAAATTTAAAAATGGAAGTATATGAACATTTCTACTGAGCATTTTAATGATATAGAATATTTTTTTCAAAAGGTCCCCAGACCTTCCCCCAAATGGGAATAATTTCTTCCAAAGATTAGGTAACATACTTCAAGAGGCTCACCTCCAGTTGGAATTTCAAGTGCTCTCTCATTTTCTCAAATAAAAGGAAGCAAACCCTAAGGGAAGCTGAATATAAATTGAGCCGCTCCATGTTCAATAACTGGGAATGAATGAAAAGTTCAAAGATAATGAATATAAATCTATTCTTTCCACCATCCCAACCTAAAATCATATAGAAAATAATTATTCCAAAAGACTTCAACATACATGCCATATCTTTAAAAATGAGAAAGATATTATGTTCATGCTTACTTGAAAGAGATACCGACATAATTCTTCTTTTATAAGTCCTAAGAGAGATGGGCAGTTTGCCACACAAGTCAATTCAAGAGCAACTGTGAGTAGCTGTAGACCCATGTGGATCATCACCTCAGAATTGTGTCGGTCATGTGGATTCGTGAGGGAGATGAGGAAACGCAGTAGTTCACGAATACAGGGCAATCCATAAGGGACTAATGTTGTTCCTTGAAAGAGAGAACACACGAAAACATTGCAACTATAGCACTCCTGCTCAGTATCCTTCCAATTAGTTAGAGATATATTATTCTTGATAGAGGGAAATTAATGGTATTTGGATATTTTTAAAGACATAGAATGAAAACAGAAATTACTATTATAGTACGTTTTTCCAATGCACTCACCCTCTTTTTGAGAACACTGAGTAAATCGTACACCTCGAGGGTTAACATAGTCCATGTCATGAATTGAAACAGAATCTGAGTGTTCAGTTACAGAAGTGCACTCTTCAAGAACCTCTGGGATGGATTCTACTGAGGCAGTTGGAGTCTTTTCCCTCTGAGGACATTCATTCTTTAATCACAACAATAATAAGGCAGAAAATTAGCACAGGCTAATATTGTTAAGTGACAAAGTAATCCTATATACTACTTCACTGATAAATAAACCCATACACTAAAAGAAAAAAAATCAGTCTTCTTAATTAAAATGACTCAGCTCTATGGATAGACATCTTGCATCTAGAATAGCAGCAAATGATTTTCTATTTCTAACACTTCAAGAATAGTAATATATTCAACAGTAAAAGCCTTTTAAAAGTTTAATTTTCAATTTCCACCAATCTTGCCAAAGACGAGAAAAACTGGAAATTGTATTCTTAAATATTTCATAGTCATCCAATTTGCCTACTTTATTCAAAAATTTATGGAGGCAATTTGTCCCACTGTAAAATTGCTCTTCACCTTAAAAGATTTGTGACATTCATAATCCAAATCAGTCCAAATAGTGTAAGGTCAGTGCTATCTAACTTCATGAAAAGTAGTTTTGGTAATGCAAACTATGCTTGAGAAGACCTACATACACAGTTAGCAGTTATTAATGTTTGAAATAGAGCGCTTTACTATTTTTAATTGAAATAATTGTTTTGCAAGTTTCATAAAAAGTAGATTGGAAATCAAATTCATACACACAGAAAAATATTCTTCATCTTATTACCTTTACACCTATTTACAGAGCTACTCAGAAAATACAGTGATGTACCCATCACCCTATTTTTTTGTTTCAGCCTCTTTTAGCAATAGCACTTAGACTTATATATCACTTCATAGTGCTTTTACAGCCCTCTCTAAGCGGTTTACAGAGTCAGCCTCTTGCCCCCAACAATTTTAGTCCTCATTTTACTGACTTTGGAAGGATGGAAGGCTGAGTCAACCGTGAGCCAGTGAGAATCGACTGCCGAACTGCAGACAGCTGGCAGTCAGTAGAAGTAGCATGCAGTACTGCATTCTAACCACTGCGCCACCATGGCTCATTTTAATCATACTTTTTACATGCCAATTTGTTAATAGACTCTTCCTTTTGGTTTGGAGGGAAAATTAAAATCAAGCTATTTAAAATTACATTGGCTAACTGAATAAAATAAAAGCACTTTTATAACTGTCACTGGTACATTGGTCTGCTGAACTGCGCTGTAAAGTAAATTCATACCTGTGGTTCTAACTGCTCTCTGGCTCTAAAATCATTTAAGGGCATTGTTGTACTGATTCCCAAAGATTTGACAAGTTGTAAATCTGTAAGATCATCCTTTGAGCGAATTTGGGAAGATAATTCTAAACCACTGTCAGTGACAGGACTAACTATAGAAGATACGTTTTCTGAATTTCCAGATGAAATTGGAGAAGGTACATCAGTGACATTGACCTCACCTGTGAACAATAAATAGCAGCAATATTAGTCATATATTTATTTATAGTACATGGTGTACTCTTTCTATTTTTGCATCCAGTATGTGCCCTGTTATCAGGGGTGAAATGTTCCCCATTCAGACCGGATCGCCCAATCCGGTAGCGATGGAGGCAGGTGGTTCAGAGAACTGGTAGCAAAAATCCCTGGGCCCCACCCCATGCCCAGTTGAGCCGCAGAATCATCAGAAGCTTTTTTTTTATTTTTTAAAAGCATTGAGGTTGTAGAAAAAATGCTTTTAAAAGCCTCTGATGATCCCAGCTGATTTGCCTGATCGGCAGAGCCTTTTAAAAGCATTTTTTTCAGCCAAAGAGGCTGTAGAAAAAATGGTTTAAAAAAAAAGAAGTTGGCTACACCCACCCAGTCACATTACCACCCCCCACCAAGTCACGCCCACAGAACCGGTAGAAACAAATTTTACATTTCACCACTGCCTGTTATCCATTATTTCAGATAATATAACAAACAGTGGCCTACCTCACTGGAATTAATTAAACAGAACATACGGTATTCACTTCACAAAAGACCTCACTGTCTTTTATTCATACCTCAAGGTTAATGACTTTACGTTATCAACAGCCAGAGTCCTCACAAAAAAAGCCATGAAATTCCTGTTTCCCAATTCCAAACATCAGAATAGAATAGAATAGAATAGAATAGAATAGAATAGAATAGAATAGAATAGAATAGAATAGAATAGAATAGAATAGAATAGAATAGAATTCTTTATTGGCCAAGTGTGATTGGACACACAAGGAATCTGTCTTGGTGCTCTCAGTGTACATAAAAGAAAAGATACGTTTATCAAGAATCATAAGGTACAACACTTAATGATAGTCATAGGTTACAAATAAACAATCAGGAAACAATATCAATATAAATCATAAGGATACCAGCAACAAGGTTATAGTCATACAGTCATAAGTGGGAGGAGATGGGTGGTGGGAACGATGAGAAGATTGATAGTAGTGCAGACTTAGTAAATAGTTTGACAGTGTTGAGGAAATTATTTATTTAGCAGAATGATGGCGTTCGGGAAAAAACTGTTTTTTTTTTTTTTTTGCCAAATCATTTTTTATTTAAAAAAAAAGAAGAAGAAGAAGAATAAAACATACAAACATCATTCATTCAATCAAGTACAGACAGTACATCGGTTGGTTTGCATCCCTAGTGCCCTCTCCTCTCTTCACAATATCACTACATATCCAAAACTTACTCTTATGTAAAATATATCAATTGTATCATCATTTCAAGTATTTCAGCAATTACTTATATATCACCATTTTTTATTATCTACCCAATGGTAAAATAAATCCCATATCAAATAATATTGTTTTTCTTCCTGCTCTCTTATTTCTAATGTCAGTTTACTCATTTCGGCACAGTCCAACCTTTTACTAATAATTTCTTCATTGTAGGTATCATTTCTACTTTCCAATTTTAATTCACAATTAAATACTGCAGTTCTTTGTTATATATTTCTGGTAAAATCCCTAATAAAAATATCTCTGGTTTAAAGTCTATGAGTCTCTTGGTCATTTTTTCCAACCACATGTGTATCTTAGTCCAATATCTCCTTGCTTCTAGGCATGTGCACCACATGTGGTAATAGGATCCTTGGGTCTGATGACATTTCCAACACCTCTCCGATTTGTTCTGGAACATTCTGGCGATTCTCGATGGGGATAAATGCCATCTGTAAAACATCTTATACAAATTTTTCTTATATGCTGTAGACATTGTCATTTTATAGTTATGAGACCACAATTTTTGCCATTTTTCTAAATCAATCTCATAACCAAAATTTTTCCCCCATGCTACCATCGATTCTTTAACTTGTTCTTCTTCCAGTTTTAACTCTTGCAAAAACCCATACTGCTTTTTAATAATATGATCGTCTGCTCCCATTAAAATCTTATCCAAATTAGTCAAAGCATTGTAAAACCCTTCTTTGCTTACAATCTTCTCAATACCTAGAAAATATTTGCATATATGAAAACCAATCCATCTTAAATCCCTGTTCCTCTAGTTCCTGTTTTAATTTGAGTTCACCCTTTTCATCCAATAGTTCACTATAGCTAATAGTTTGTTCCTTTCTAAATATTACGGGATAAGAAAAAGCCTCTGCTGTAGATATCCAAACAGGTATAACAAGTCAGCCATAAAGCTTCACGTATTTGATGTTTTCTGAAATACCGTTGTATTTTTGTTCCTTTGTACCATAAGAAAGCATGCCAACCCATCAACAAATCATGTCCCTCCAAATTTAATAGTCTAATATTCCTCAGAGTTATCCATTCTTTCACCCACGTTAAACTTGCAGCTTGATAATACCATTCAAAATTAGGCAGACCGAAGCCACCCCTTGATTTAGCATCTTGTAATAGCTTTAACTTTATTCTCGCCTTTTTCCTTTGCCATATATATCTCGTTATCATTTTATCTAAGTCTATAAAAAATTCTTTATCCAGCTTAATTGGAATTGACTGAAATAAATATAGAATTCTAGGCAAGATGTTCATCTTAATGGTTGAAATCCTACCAATCAAAGACAATTGTAAATTGCCCTATTTTAACAAATCTTGCCCTATCTGTTGTTTAAGCTTGTTGTAATTGTTTTCTTTCAAAGCACTACATCTTGGTGTTAAATGTGTCCCCAAGTATTTCACTTTGTTTGTAATCTGCATTTTCGAAATCTCCATCAACTCTTCTTTCTGTTTTTTCAACATATTTTTAGTCATTACTTTAGTTTTATCCTTATTAATTTTCAAACCAGCTACTTTTCCAAAATCTCCAATAATTTCTATTAATTTACTTATTGTTGTTAATGGTTCTTCAATAATAAAAACCAAGTCATCTGCAAAAGCTTGGAGCTTGTATTCTTCCTTTCGAATCTTCATGCCCTTTATCTCTTTTTCTCCTCTGACATGTCTATTTAAAACTTCTAGTGTCAATATAAACAGCAATGGGGATAAAGGACATCCTTGTCTCATGCCTTTTTCTATTTCAATCACATCCGTCAATTCTCCATTTATCATTACTTTTGCCATTTGTTTAGAGTAGATAGTTTCAATGGCCTGTACAAATTTCCTCCCAAAGCCCATTCTTTCCATTTGAAGGGTCATAAACTTCCAGTTAACGTTGTCAAAGGCTTTTTGCGCATCTAAAAAAACCAAAGCCATCTGCTTTTCAGGGTGTGCTTCATAATACTCTAAAGTGTCCAAGATTATTCTTATGTTATCCCTAATTTGTCTTTTTGGAAGAAATCCATTTTGATCCGAATGTATGAAATTATTTAAGTATCTCTTAAATCTCTCCGCCAATATTGAAGCAAAAATTTTGTAGTCTGAGTTTAACAAAGATATAGGTCTATAGTTTTTGATTTGTTGTGGGTCTGTATCTTCCTTATGAATCAAAGTAATATATGCCTCTGTCCAAGATTTGCGTATTTCCTTCTTTATCATCACTTCATTCATCACCTCCAGTAATGGTATGGTCAAAGGTTCTTGTAATGTCTTATAATATTCAGCTGGTAGGCCATCAGGCCCTGGTGCTTTGCCATTTTTTTGTTTCTTAATTGCTTCTATTAACTTCATCATTGTTATGTTTCTTTCCAACATCTCCTCAATATCTTTACTAATCTGAGGTAAATTTGCATCTTGTAAGTATTTGGACACTTCCTCCTCCTCTATTGTCTCTCTTTTATAAAGCTTTCTGTAAAACTCATGTATAATCTTTCCCATCTCTTTATGTCCAAATTTGCTTTCCCCTTGTTCATCAATAAGGTGTATTATGTTCCTCGATTCTCTTTCCTTTTTCAATTTATATGCTAACCATCTGCCTGGTTTATTTGCATTTTCAAAAGAGTTTTGTTTAGCACTTCTTATCTTCTGAGCCAGTTCTTCCTTCTCCAATAGATCCGTTTTATGTTTTACTGTATTCATTTTAATTTTGACAATCTTCTTATATGGATCATTCTGAAGTTCCTTCTCAAATCTCTTATAATCGTCAGTCAATGTTTTCAGTGTTAATCTTTTTTTTACATTCTTTTTTCTTGTATAATCTATAATTAATCCTCTAGCAAATGCCTTCATTATATCCAAGCAGATTTGTATAGATGTCTCATCTTTCTTGTTTTCCTTAAAGAAAAAGCCGGTTCTTTTTCCATCTTCTGCACAAACTCTTGCTCTTTTAATATTGTATTATTTAAAGTCCATCTAGCTCTTCTTTTTTGTCTTTTCCAATTTATCATCACCGGGTTATGATCCGCCCATAAATTAGTTTCTATTTCCACATGTTCTATATTCAACAACAATTCCATTGTTGACCATATCATGTCTAACCTAGACCACGATGAATGTCTGTCTGAATAAAATGTATATCGTTTCTTTCTTTTATTTCTTTCTCTCCATATATCTTTCATATTCATTTCCTCCATCATCTTGAAAAAGGACTTTGGCAATATTTTTCTACTGTGCTTTGTTGCTTTATTCGTTTTGTAGTCCCAATTTTCCTCCACAATTCCATTAAAATCTCCCATCATGCATATGTTGTCATAATCCATTTCAGTTACTTTATTATGTAGTCTTCTATAAAAGTCACTTTGGTTTTCATTTGGAGCATAAATTGCTATTAAAATAATTTTTCTGTTATTATCGAGTATTTCCACCTTCAAAATTCTTCCGTCCAAATCTGAGTATTTACATTCTGCCAAAATTGTTTTTTTAATATATATTACAATGCCTCTTTTTTTTTTTTTTTGTTTTGGGCTAGTGATGAAAAATTTTTCCCCAATTTTGGTTGTGTCAATAGGTGTTCATGCTGTTTTTTTTAATATGTACTTCTTGTAGACATATTATATCAGCTTTTAATTTCTCTAATTTGTGAAATACTGTCTTTCTTTTGGTGGCTGAATTGAGTCCGTTTATATTTATTGAGATTAATTTCCTCTCTTCCATCTTCATACTTTATATATAGGTTTTATTGCTCTAGTCGATCTTAACTCACGTTGTTCTCTTGGTTCAGTGTTTCTGCCAACTGTTCCTTCAGTCGATTCAAGGAATATCAATTCTTCCTCAGTAAGTTTTAATGGGACTGCCGATTGGGGTTCAACTTGGATTTCCGTGTCTTTTCCTTGAAAAAACTGATCATAAAATGCTCTTGCTTTGTCAATTGTATTCAACCTATATCTTTGAAATTGCCATGTAACAACCAGTCCTTCTGGGGTCAGCCATCTAAAGTTAATTTCTTTTTGAATCAAGATTTTGGTCAAGAATTGATATTCTCTTCTCAACTCTCTGATTTTCCTTGGTATCTGTCTCAAGACCACAACTTCTTTTTCTTTGTATTTCAAGGTTTTATCCCTTGCTGCTTGTAAGATTTGCGTTCTGATCAATTTTTTAGTAAATCTTATGTGTATCTCTCTTGGCAGTTTATTGTGTATAGCGTACTTGGTGTAAACTCGATAAATCTCGTCAACCCCCTCCAACATCTTCTTTTTGGGGATTTCTAGAGCTTCAGCCAGCAATCCCATCATCACATCTGCCAGGTCTTCTCCTTTCTCTTCTTGCACGTTTTGAAATCTTAGGTAAAATTCAGCTTTATCCATTTCTCAATTGACTATCCCGCCGGCTTCAAGTTCAACCTCCCCCAGTCTATACTCAATTTCTTTCATTTTCTTTTCCTTTTAATCTTCTTTCTTCTCTAATTTAGAAAACCTCTCATCATATTTCACCATTGTTTGTTGGATGTTATCTATTTTTGTCATCTGTTTTGAGTAACTGCTGCTCCATCCTTTGCACTTTTTCATCTGTCTGTTGATTCTCCACCTTAGATAATTGTTGTTCTATTCTTTGTACTATGCTAGTTGTCATTTGCACACTTTGTAAAATTGCTTGTAGAGACGCTTCTTTATCTTTATCTCTGTCTTTGTCTTTCTCTTGTAACATGATCTGAATGGATCTTTGGCCGCCAGAAGGTGATGGCACAGGCGTAGTTGCAGCTGATCCCACTGTCGTAGCTTTCCTACTCATTTTATAATCCAATCAAAGGGGAAAATCCAAGACAAAAAATCCCAAAAGAAAAAAAGGGGGAGAAGGGGAAAAAGAAGAAGAAGAAAAAAGAAGGGTAAGGTAAAAATTATAAAAACTGGAGAGGAAAAAATAGGGAGAGAGAGAAAAAATAAAAAATAGTAAAAAACAAAAACTTTAAAAAGTAAAAAAAAAGATTTACAAACACTTAAAAAAGAAAAAAGAAACGAAAAAGAAAATCTTCAATCTCTTGGGCTCCTTAATACAATAGTACTTATGTTTAATTTTTCTCAACAAGAACAAAAAGTAAAAAGAGAGAGTGTAGGCTTTTTTTTTTTTAAGTCCAAGAAGTATACAGAGAGTGACAATGTAATCTGTCCACGATATTAAATGGAAAGTTTGAATAATAACAAATGCAGCTTCAAAGGAACAAAATTCTTCTTTGTTATTTCAAGGTTTCTAGTTCAAAAATCCAGCTGAGACACCTGTTTAAACAATACAGATATGCCACTTCTTCAACTCTTCCCAGGTCTAATCAGTCTAGCTGGAAACCTCTTGTTTTTGTTACAGTGTATCTCTAAACTGCCACTTTAAATCAACAAGAAAAAGGGGGAAAAAAGGAAAAATAAAACTTTCCCCAGTAGATGGCACTGTACACTCTCCTTTCTTCCCAGTCAGCCTTACAATTCTCTCATTATAAATCCAAATGAAGAAAAAAAAGGAGAATTTTTTAAAAAACAAACCAAAATTTCCTTCAATCAATCCAAAACATTCTAGTCCATATCAGCCAATTCAAAAAAGAAAAAAGAGAAAAATACAAATTATCCAGTCATTAACAAGTTTCTCCTTTAAGTCAAGTCAGTCAGTCAATAGTGAAAATGAAGCAATTAAGCCTCGTTACAAAGTAGCCAAGTAAGGTAACGGGAAAAAACTTTCTTGTGTCTAGTTGTTCTGGTGTGCAGTGCTCTATAGTGTCGTTTTGAGGGTAGGAGTTGAAACAGTTTATGTCCAGGATGCAAGGGGTCTGTAAATATTTTCACAGCCCTTTTTTTGACTCGGGCAGTATACAGGTCCTCAATGGAAGGCAGGTTGGTAGCCATTGTTTTTTCTGCAGATCTAATTATCCTCTGAAGTCTGTGTCTGTCTTGTTGGGTTGCAGAACCAAACCAGACAGTTATAGAGGTGCAGATGACAGACTCAATAATTCCTCTGTAGAACTGGATCAGCAGCTCCTTGGGCAGTTTGAACTTTCTGAGTTGGCGCTGAAAGAACATTCTTTGTTGTGCTTTTTTGATGATGTTTTTGATGTTAGCTGTCCATTTTAGATCTTGTGATATGGTAGAATCTAGAAATTTGAAGGTCTCTACTGTTAATACTGTATTGTCTAGTATTGTGAGAACTGGAAGTATGGAAGACTTTCTCCTAAAGTCTACCACCATTTCTAAGGTTTTGAGTGTGTTCAGTTCCAGATTGTTCCGGTCGCACCACGAGGCTAGTTATTCAACCTCCCGTTTGTATGCGGATTCATCATCGTCTCGAATAAGACCTATCACTGTTGTGTCATCTGTGAACTTCAGTAGTTTAACAGATGGATCATTAGAGATGCAGTCATTGGTATACAGAGAGAAGTGGGGAGAGCACACAGCCTGGGGGTGGGGGGGCTGTACTAATTGTACAGGTATCTGATATGATTCTGCTTAGCTTCACCTGCTGCTTCCTGTTTGTTAAGGAAGCTTATGATCCACTTACAAGTGTGTTCAGGTACGTATAGCTGGTTTAGTTTAGTTAGAAGAGTGCCTGGAATCATGGTATTGAATGCTGAACTTTGAAACTCACAAACTTATATGAAGTAGAACATTTGGACCCCAGAAATATTGCAGGAACAAAATTCCAACTGTGTGAAAAATTGAAAACAGAATATTTCTAATCAATTCTAGATTAGAATATTTACAGAGTTCCTATCCAAGTTTGTATATGTTCTTCCATAAATATTGATTTACATGAGTATTCTTTTAAAAGCATTTATATTGAAGCTCACAACTCGTGTAGTAAATCAGATATGAAGCATCTAAGGAGTCAATCCTGCAAGCCAAAAAGATGCCTCAGAGAGTAGGTAAGATTTTTTCCAGCATCCCTGAAACTGCTGTACAATTCTGGAAACAAATGTGTTTGGTTTAAGGACTAGCATTCTATTCTATATTCCAAACAATTATGCCAACTTATTGTGTTAGGTCATACATCTTCTAAAGACAACATTATAAAGGCAAAAAACATTGAAATTATCATAATTCCTCAGTTCTGATCTGGTGAAAGAAATAGGCTGTAAGGACAGAGGCAAAAGTGATTCATATACATTTAATGTACATGAGATGTATCCGTCCTTAAGTAGCTTTATAATGTTTCACTTTTATGACAGTTATTCTCTTTGGTTTTTATAACTAATCCTCGGGCAAATGATGTTAACGTCTTCAATAAACTGTTAAGAAACTGTTAAGAGTCCTTCGGGAGTAGGGTGGTATATAAATCTAATAAAAGAAAGAAAGAAAGAAAGAAAGAAAGAAAGAAAGAAAGAAAGAAAGAAAGAAAGAAAGAAAGAAAGAAAGAAAGAAAGAAAGAAAGAAAGAAAGAAAGAAAGAAAGAAAGAAAGAAAGAAAGAAAGAAAGAAAGAAAGAAAGAAAGAAAGAAAGAAAGAAAGAAAGAAAGAAAGAATACCATGAGAACCAGTGCCATATCTTAATATATTTTCCACTCTCCCCCTAATTCACTCCGATATTGATGATATCCAATTATACACCTCTGTCCCTGATGAATTAAGTGATGCTGTGAACGTCTTACCTCGGTGTCTGGAGGCTATGAGGATCTGGATGGGGAACAACAGGCTTCATTGAATCCTGATGAGTAGCTTTTGATTTGAAGTCCACTAGTTCCAGGATTATGCCATCTTTGGTGCTGGACAGGTTTGCACTGTCCAGACAGATCATGTGTGCACCCTATCCTCATGACTCCTGCTCAAGGAGCAGGTGGCAGTCAAGGCTAGAACACGGGGTGAAATCTAAAATTTGTTACTACCAGTTCTGTGGGCGTGACTTGGTGGTGGTGGGGTAATGTGACAGGGTGGGTGTGGCCAATTTTTTTTTTTTTTTACTTTTAAAAGCATTTTTTCTACAACCTTAAGAGATTGCAGAAAAAAATGCTTTTAGAAGCCTCTGACGATCAGGCAACTCAGCTGGGATCGCCAGAGGCTTTTAAAGTCATTTTTTTTTTCTACAACCTCTTCGGCCGAAGAGGTTGTAGAAAAAATGCTTTTAAAAGTAAAAAAAACAGCCTCTAATGATTGCGCGACTCAGCTGGGCATGGGGGGGGTGCAGAGATTTTTTGCTACCGGTTCTCTGAACCACCCACCGCCATCGCTACCGGATTGGGCGATCCAGTCCGAACTGGGAGCATTTCACCCCTGCTAGAACACCTTTGGACACCTTTATCTTGTGCTCCAGTTGTGACCATTCCTGAATTGGCAGGACCTGCTTAGTCACTCATGTCCTTGTCACCTCCAGATTTGATCACTGCAATGCAATCTACATAGGGCTGCCCCGAAGAGAATTCAGAAGCTTCGGCCATTACAAAATGTAGTGACACAAGCAACCCATGTTACACCTCTGTTATGCAAGCTATATTACCAGTTTGCTTCCGGGTCCATAATGTTTTCATAATTTTTACTTTAATCTGAATTTTATATTAACTTTTATATTTGTTCTTACTCAATTGTTGTACACTCAATGTGACCCAGAGTCACATTTTGTGAAGTAGGCAGCTATATAAATTTGATTAATAAATAAATAATAAATTCCTTTCAGAAAAAAATACATCAAGCCTGAAGCTGACCTGGCTACAGCTGCCTTCTTTTCGGTGGGGTTTCTTTTCACATGGCTTCAGGTTGACACAGCTTGGAGCTGAAGAGGGTAGCAATAGATGGGGTTTATAGCCAAAACAGAATAGCTCTCTGATGAGTCAGAGACATTCCAACGGCTGGCTGGCCAGAGGAGGAGGAGAGACATAACCAGGCAACCAGCAAATATCCAGATTGGATAATGTGATTTATTGTTTTGAGAAAACAGGAAACTTTTGCTTTTTAATGTGGTGGAAAATGGGGGAACATTCAGAGTTGGCTTTCCACCAATTTATGCTAAGATGGTATCTCCAAATAAACTGTTCTTTGAGGAACAAACTTGCCTCGGAGTTCTGCTTGCAATGGGTGTATTACCTGGAATCCTGACAAAATGCACATTCTGGCTATTAAGAAAAAAAAACCTTCCTAACAGTAGGAGTAATTTGTCAAGATCCTCTGCTAAGATCAAGGCGTAACATCTACAGCTTTTCCATAAACTATTTTTAAAAGTTACCTGGAATAAGAGATTGATGTTGGAATTTGACAAATTACTCCTGAATGGCTAACTGCCTATCCATGGAAGTTCTTTGATTTACTAAAACCAGGAGGAGACTGGTATTTTTTCAAACTAATGAATTTTATTAAAAGACATATTCTTTCCTGGGCTACTGCTCACTTCATTATAACTAAATTAATACAGTATTTAAACTAGGAGGGAAGGGAGGCAAAGAAGATTATTATGTTCTGTGAACAGATGAGATAGAAGTGAAACTTAGTGGCATCAATGAGAAACACTGGATTTCGGACAATACCTGTATGACAAAATCGCTCAGATCCGGGGGGATTTGGACTCTGACTGGGTAGATCAGGGCAGGGTGACGAGGAACAGTCTTGAGAATGTTATCTGGGAGGAGTTTGATGCTGTGACTCCCGATGATGTGGACAGGATTTTGGGGAGACTTAGTGCGGCCACATGTTTACTGGACCCGTGTCCCTCCTGGTTGGTACTGGCTTCCCGGGAGGTTACACGAGGCTGGCTCCAGGGCGTTATTAATGCTTCCTTGAGTGAGGGTCACTTCCCCGCTGCCCTGAAAGAGGCGGTGGTGAGGCCTCTCCTCAAGAAGCCGTCCCTGGACCCAGCAATATTGGCTAACTATCGTCCTGTCTCCAACCTTCGCTTCATTGCGAAGGTTGTTGAGAGTGTGGTCGCGCAACAGTTTCCACAATTCCTGGAGGAAACATCCTATCTGGATCCGTTCCAGTCAGGTTTCAGGTCTGGGCACAGCACGGAAACGGCATTGGTCGCGCTGGTTGATGATCTCTGGAGGGCTCGGGACAGGGGTTATTCCTCTGTTCTGGTCCTATTAGATCTCTCAGCGGCTTTTGATACCATCGACCATGGTATCATGCTGCACCGGCTGGAAGAGTTGGGGGTGGGAGGCACCGTGTTACGGTGGTTCTCCTCCTTTCTCTCCGACCGGTCGCAGTTTGTGTTGGCAGGGGGGCAGAGGTCGACCTCGAGGCCTCTCATTTGTGGAGTGCCGCAGGGATCGGTCCTCTCGCCCCTTCTGTTCAACATTTATGTGAAGCCGCTGGGCGAGATCATCCGTGGCTTTGGGGTGAGATACCACCAGTACGCTGATGACACCCAGCTGTACATCTCCACCCCAGGCCACCCCAACGATGCCCTTGAAGTGATGTCCCAGTGCCTGGAGGCTGTGCGGATCTGGATGGGGAGGAACAGGCTCAGGCTCAACCCTTCCAAGACTGAGTGGCTGTGGCTCCCGGCATCCCGATATAGTCAGTTGACTCCATCACTGACTATTGGGGGCGAGTCTTTGGCCCCCACTGAAAGGGCTCGCAATCTGGGAGTCCTCCTGGATAGGCAGCTGTCTTTGGAGGAACATCTGACGGCTGTTACCAGGGGGACCTTTTATCAGGTTCGCCTGATTCGCCAGTTGCGGCCCTTTCTTGATCGGGATTCCCTGTGCACAGTCACTCATGCCCTCGTCACCTCTCGCCTTGACTACTGTAACGCTCTCTACATGGGGCTCCCCTTGAAGAGCACCCGGAGGCTCCAGCTGGTCCAGAATGCAGCAGCGCGGGTAGTGATGGGAGCAACATGGCGCTCCCATGTAACACCACTCCTGCGCGAGCTGCACTGGCTCCCGGTGGTCTTCCGGGTGCGCTTCAAGGTGTTGGTTATCACCTTTAAAGCGCTCCATGGCATAGGGCCTAGCTATCTCCGAGACCGCCTACTGCTACCGATGACCTCCCATCGACCCGTGCGCTCCCACAGAGAGGGCCTCCTCAGGGTGCCATCAGCCAAACAATGCAGGCTGGTGGCCCCCAGGGGGAGGGCTTTCTCTGTGGGGGCTCCCACCCTCTGGAATCAGTTGCCCCCGGAGATAAGAAGAATCCAGGACCTCAATGCCTTCCGTCGTTCCCTGAAAACCTATCTTTTCCAGCAAGCCGGGTTGGCTTAAGAAGAAATTTTAAAACTTTTAAATCCTTTTAATTAGTCTGTGATTTTTAATTTTTTGGGCCAAATTTTATATATATTTTTAAATGTTTTAATATTTGTATTCTATGTTTTTTATCTTGGCTGTACACCGCCCTGAGTCCTCAGGGAGAAGGGCGGTATATAAATTCGAAATTAAATTAAATTAAATTAAAACTGTGCTTGGAGAAAACAAAACACTTTAAAAGAACATAATCCAATTTATGAAGCATGGCAGTAAAACAGTTCACACATGAAACCTATTGTACACCACTATTATTAAATCAGTTGATTTCTTACACTAAGTATTAATATTGCCCTGCTTTTGTTCATATTCTAAGAACTAATGTCTCGATCTTGCCCACTAAGTAACATTGTGCAACCCACTAGTATTTGTTTGAAAATTCAATAAATCCACTATTGCCAAACATTGTTACTGTCAAAAAGGAGAAAAAACACATATTGAATGGCTGTCTCTCACTAACCACCAGCTCCCTTCCTATTGCCAAATAGCTGACCGGCCCATCAGGGGTCGGTCCTCTCACCCCTTACAACATTTATGTGAAGCCGCTGGGTGAGATCATCCGTGGCTTTGGGGTGAAGTACCATCAGTACGCTGATGACACCCAGCTGTACATCTCCACCCCAGGCCACCCCAACGATGCCCTTGAAGTGATGTCCCAGTGAGCCAGGCTAAGATTCGATATTGGGATAAAACTCAAATATTAGAAATCCAAATCTTTGGTCAAGACAGAAGTGCCTCTTCCGTGCCAAGGTGCTGAGATGACAAACGGTATTTGACGTAGGTACAGAATTGTAAAAGGGCAAACTGACCCTAAACAGATACATTCTGTTGTTTAATGTTTATTGCATCCCAAATGTCATGCATATCCCTGGATAAGGGGTGCTGCTTCCTTATTGCCCTTGAGGCGTCTTCTAGCCTCTTATCTCCTTTTGTTATGTCTTGAGCTCCGGAGCTGAAAACCTGAGCCTGTGGGAACAGGGCTGTTATGTCTTTCCTAGAGATAGATTAAAGGGTAGCTTCTACGTGTGAAATGCATCACTCTCTGTAATAATTTTGCCTTTAAACTGTATAAATACATGGCCAGAAGAAGCCATCGGCGTTCAGACCCTTTTCTTGTCTTTGGACTGTTTGAACCGTGCACAATAAACTTTTTCCTGCATTGGAGAGCTTGCCCAGTCCGTTATTTTGTCTACAAAACCAGTGCCTGGAGGCTGTGCGGATCTGAATGGGGAGGAACAGGCTCAAGCTCAACCCTTCCAAGACTGAGTGGCTGTGGTTCCCGGCATCCCGAGTCTTTGGCCCCTGCGGAGAGGGTGCGCAATCTGGGAGTCCTCCTGGATACGCAGCTGTCCTTGGAGGAACATCTGACGGCTGTAGCCAGGGGGACCTTCTGTCAGGTTCGCCTGATCCGCCAGTTGCGGCCCTTTCTTGATCAGGATTCCCTGTGCACAGTCACCCACGCCCTCGTCACCTCGCGCCTGGACTACTGCAACGCTCTCTACATGGAGCTCCCCTTGAGGAGCACCCAGAGGCTCCAACTGGTCCAGAATGCGGCCGCGCGAGTAATCACGGGAGCCGCCTGGCGCTCCCACATAACACCGCTCCTGCATGAGCTGCACTGGCTCCCAGTGGTCTTCCGGGTGCACTTCAAGATGTTGGTTACCACCTTTAAAGCGCTCCATGGCATAGGACCTAGTTATCTTCGAGACCGTCTGCTGCTACCGATGACCTCCCACTGACCTGTGTACTCCCACAGAGAGGACCTCCTCGGGGTGCCATCAGCCAAACAATGTAGGCTGGTGACCCCCAGGGGGAGGGCCTTCTCTGTGGGGGCACCTACCCTCTGGAATCAGCTGCCCCCAGAGATAAGCAGAATCCAAGACCTCGGTACCTTCCGCCATGCCCTTAAAACTTTCTTTTTTCAGCAAGCTGGGCTGGCTTAATATATTTTTTAACATATTTTTAAAATATTTTTAATTGGTTTATTATCTTAAATTGGGGCCAAATTAATATATATCCTTTTAATTGTTTTTAATGTTTGTATTGTATGTTTTTATCTAAATGTTATCTAATTCTGGGTTTTATTTAATTGACCAAACTAAGTAATAATTTTAATTAGCAATTTTATGATGTTTGTGTGTCTATATTTTTCTTGACTGTACACCGCCCTGAGTCCCTCGAGAGAAGGTGCGGTATACAAATTTGAAATAAAATAAATAAAATAAATCAGTGATTCCTTTGTGATATGTGATTAATTGTAATGTATCAATGTGTCCCATTCCCCTCTATGAGTTGTGCAAGGCTGGTCTAAACAACAGTGAAGTACGTACTGGTACCCATTCCACTGTGGCTTTTATAATTATAGAAACATCAGAACCTCTTTTATATTATTTGTTCACTTTGCTGATCTATGACTGGTTTTGCAGTATCCGAAGCAGAACAACTAAATTCGGTAATAGTTTCATACCATATATATCACTTTGTTAACTCTCAAGACTCTTTTTTCCGCTATGTATTCTAAATGGTCTGTGATTAATGTGTCTGTATATATACGGTATATATAGAGAGCATATGTATCTATGATATGAGTGTATGTGTATATACATACATACACACATATACATACAGACACTTTTGAGATCAGGTATCAGAATTTCATTTTTTTAATGTGTTCCAATGTGTTCACAGAAAAATAACAATAAAGGTTATCTTACCTTATCTTACCTTACCTTACTGAAAACAATTTAGTGCGGGGCATACTTGAGCCAAATTTCCATTTATCTGTTATATTCTTAAATCCTCACAATTTAGCACCAATTTACATTAAAAAATGTAACTAACATGGCAAACAGAAACAAGAAAGAGGGAGTGCTTTCTCAGTGATTACCCATATTTAGAGTATATACATTTTAGTACATAAGCAATTATTTGTCCTACCTGTGCCGTTGGCTGATGACTGTTCTATTCCTTGAGATACCTTGGTTACATGGCAAGAGTTTCTTAGCGATCGTTTCTGCTTCTTCCATTTTGATGAATCACTCATCCCTCCTGTTCTCATTTTCAACTGTGAATAATAAACACAAGTCTCCTATAGCCAGAAGAATTGTAACAGTATTCTATTAGTTCAGAACAATATTCCTGGTATTCATATTCCAATAATAGAGCATGTGGGGGGGGGGAGAGGGAGAGAGGAGGGGGGAATATAGCTCCAAATTGAATTGATGGATTTTGGAGCTCACCCAGCTTTCAGATGTACATTGTGTATGTACATTGACATATACAAATCAGTTCCCAAATACAGAAAAGGAAATATTGTTGGACATTTTGATTTCCATAATCCCCCTTTTCAGTTAAAAGTTTACATTCTTTTTTATTTTAGTTTATTTTGAAACTGTATTCTAAAGCCTTAACTTACAAGCTAGAGATCCAATTTGATGTAGTGGTTAAGACAACAGGCTAGAAAATGATTCTAGTTCCATCTACTGTAGAGCACAAAGCAACCTGGGGCCAGTCAATCTCTCTTAACATTAATAAGAAGGCAATGGACAACTATTTTTGAACATCTTGCCAAGAAAACAGCATGAACTTGCTAGACTTTTATGATGCTTCAAATGCACCAAACAAAACAAAAACCATTATTTTTTTAAAAAAACTTTGCAAGCTAAGTATTCTGCAGGTAGTCTTCAATTTACAATCATTTACCCAGTGACTGATTGAAATTAATGATGGTGCTGAAAGAAGGGACTTACAACCAGTACCTGGAAGTTATAGCTACTGTAGCACCCAACAATCATGTAATCAAAATTCAGGTTCTTGGCAACCTGTCTGTACTTACAATCGTAAGGGCACTTCAACTCCCTCCACTTGCCTTTCTCTCTCCATCTATGCACTTTGGGACTCCTGCTGCCCTATGCTCCACTGATTCAGATGACCTTGAACAGCAGCAGGAGTGTCCTTGCTCCTGCTGCTGCTGAGGCCTGGCCCTTCACTCCAAAATGCCTCTTTGTGCTGCCCTGCTGGGCTGGCTTCCTAGAGCTCCATGGTTTTGGGGCTGTTTCTTGCTTGTTCATTATTTCTACTTCTTGTGGTGTCTTATCCTTCTTGTCCTATTCCATTAGCTGGAGTGTGTGGAGGAAATAGACAACTCTTCTGAAAAACAAACTAACTCAAACTGAGAGGCATTCCAACTCCAAGCAGCAACTTTAGGAGAAGATTTTAATTATTGCCTGCCCCCAGTGAAGTGAGTGATACTTGTGGACATTGTTACATGGTGCCTAGACACGGTGGCAAACAACAACCTTCAGATGAACCCTGGTAAAATGGAGTAGCTGTGGGTGGGCCCTTTTGCATCCTGGAGATTATCATCTTTGCTCTTGGATGGGCTGTACTATCCTCGACAGGCCCAATGTATAATCTGGGAATCCTCCTGGACTCATGGCTCCTCCTGAAAGAGCAGATGGCAGAGTGCTAGGAGGGTTTTTGTTCAACTTTGTGTGCCAGTTACGCCCTTTCGTAGATGGGGAGGGTCTCTGCTCTGTCACACATGTTCTGGTCATCTCTTGTTTGGACTATTTCAATAAACTCTTAAATGAGGCTGCCTTTGAAAAATATCCAGGAACTTCAGCTGGATCAGAACAATTTTGAGTGCCCAAAGTGCATGTAACATCTTTGCTCTGCGAACTGCATTGGGTGTCAGTTTGCTTCTGGGTACAATTCAAGGTGTTGGTTAGGACATATAAAAGCCCTACCCTGCATGGATACCTTGGGACTGTCTTCACCCTGGCCAGGCAGGTAAGGTATATTGTCATTTAAAGAATTCAGACTTGTGGGGTCCAGGAAGAGAGCCTTCTCTGCCACTGTCCCATCCCTGTGGAATATTCTCCCCTAGAGGTGAGTCTGGCCCCCATTCTCTTGGCCTTCCAGAAAGGAATGAAAGACAGACTCTGAGACCTTGAATGGGAAGCTCAGAGGAACATGCAATCTGAAAGCCCTCCCTTCGACTTTCAGTTGATTTTTAACATTGTTTTAATCATCCTTACCTCTTTTTAAAAATTTTAAGTTTTATGTATTGTTTTGATGCTTTACTGTACCCTCTGTGTGGGAGATGGGCAGTTCCAAAATGTGATAAATGTAATAAATGAATAATATTTGTGCTGACAGCTGACTGTATTCCTGCTTCTTCAATCAATTTTTTGTAACTCTACTACAGTTGGCAAAAAATGGTTCCCTTTAACGAACCTGGGTTGGGTTTGATAGCAAATGCCCTATGGCTAAGAAACAATTGCTCTCTTGCTTTAAAAACACAAAAATAACCTTCTATTCTATTCAACCTAAGATTTGTTATTTCTCAGGAGACAATATAAACAATTACTACAGATAAAGAAGAGATAGTGTTGATAGAGTCAGGGAAGCAAATAGTATCTGTATCTTGTCTTCCTAAAAGACAATCTAATTGAGTGGTTGAATGTGCTAAAACACTGGAAAAAGGCCAGTAATAAACTCTAACTCCAGCTTTTGGGAGGGTTGGGCTGAAAATAAAAACTTAGTTGAATCTTGCCTGAGCTCTCCCCCTGGGAGCCGCCAGTCGACATTGTTTGGCCGACGGCACCCTGAGGAGCCCCTCTCTATGGGAGCGTACTGGTTGGTGAGAGGCTACTGGTGGCAGAAGGCAGTCTCGTAAATACCCCGGTCCTAAGCCATGGAGCGCTCTAAAGGTGGTAACCAGAACCTTGAAGCGCACCCGGAAGACCACAGGGAGCCAGTCCAGCTCGCGCAGGAGGGGGGTCACATGGGAGCGACCCCTCGCTCCCATAACCACCCGCGCGGCTGCATTCTGGACCAGCTGGAGCCTCCGGGTGCTCCTCAAGGGGAGCCCCATGTAGAGAGCATTGCAGTAGTCCAGGCGGGAAGTGACGAGGGCATGAGTGACCGTATTTAACGAGTCCCGATCCAGAAAGGGACACAACTGGCGAATCAGGTGAACCTGATAAAACGCCCTCCCGGCCACGGCCGTCAAGTGCTCTTCTAAAGACAGCTGTGAGTCCAGGAGGACTCCCAAGTTGTGAGCCCTCTCCGTGGGGGCCAATGACTCGCCCCCAATAGTCAGTGATGGCACCAACTGACTATATCGGGATGTCGGAAACCACAGCCACTCGGTCTTGGATGGGTTGAGCCTGAGTCTGTTCCTCCCCATCCAGATCCGTACAGCCTCCAGGCACCGGGACATCACTTCAAGGGCATCATTGGGGTGGTCCGGGGTGGAGATGTACAGCTGGGTGTCATCAGCGTACTGGTGGTACTTCACCCCGAAACCACGGATGATCTCACCCAGCGGCTTCACATAAATGTTGAACAGAAGGGGCGAGAGACCGACCCTTGTGGCACCCCACATACAAGGGGCCTCGGGGTCGACCTCTGCCCCCCTGCCAACACTGACTGCGACCGGTCGGAGAGGAAGGAGGAGAACCACCGTAACACGGTGCCTCCCACCCCTAGCTCTTCCAGCCGGTGCAGCATGATACCATGGTCGATGGTATCAAAAGCCGCTGAGAGGTCTAATAGGACCAAGACAGAGGAGCAACCCATGTCCCGAGCCCTCCAGAGATCATCAACCAATGCGATCAATGCCATTTCCGTGCTGTACCCAGGCCTGAAGCCCGACTGGAACGGATCCAGATAAGCCGATTCATCCACGTACTGAGGGAGCTGTCGTGCTACCACACTCTCAACAACCTTCGCAACAAAGCGAAGGTTGGAGACTGGACGGTAGTTCGCCAATATTGCCGGGTCCAGGGAAGGCTTCTTGAGGAGAGGTCTCACCACCGCCTCTTTCAAAGCGGCGGGAAAGACAGTCTCACTCAGAGAAGCATTTATAATTCCCTGTAGCCAGCCTCGTGTAACCTCCCGAGAGGCCAGCACCAACCAGGAGGGACACGGGTCCAATAAACATGTGGCAGCATTCAGTCTACTCAGTATCCTGTCCACATCTTTGGGAGTCACAGAATCGAACTCTTCCCAGATAATATTCTCAAGACCTGCCTCCATCCTCCCCCCTGAATCTACCCTGTCAGAGTCCAGATGTTCCTGAATCTGAGCGATTTTACCATACAGATACTGTACAAAGTCCTCAGCTCTACCCTCCAAGGGGTCCTCCCGCGCTTCCTGAAGGAGCAGGGAGCGGGTCACCCTAAACAGGGCGGCCGGGCGGTTATCTGATGATGCAATAAGAGCAGAAAAATAGTTACATTTTGCCGCTTTTATCGCCACAAGGTAAGTCTTAATATGAGACCTTACCAGTGTTTGGTCAGATTCAGATCGGCTGGCCCTCCAACCACTCTCCAAGCGTCTTTTCCGGCGCTTCATCTCCCTCAGCTCCTCGGTGTACCAAGGAGCCAAGCGAGATCGGCGCCGGGTCAGAGGCCACAAAGGCACGACCTGATCCAAAGCTCCAGCAGCCGCCCTATCCCTGGCGGCCACCAGGTCTTCGGTCGAGCCGTGAGCCAGAACCTCAGGAAATGGCCCAAGCTCCGTCTGGAACCGATCAGGGTCCATTAGGCGCCTGGGGCGGAACCACCTCATCGAGTCCGCCTCCCTGTGGCAGGGTGTAGCGGTTTGAAGGTCAAGGCGAAGGAGGGAATGATCCGACCATGACAAGGGTTCAGTCACTATATCCCCAATATCGAGATCATTCAACCACTGACCAGAGACAAAAACCAAGTCCAGAGTGTTTCCCCCCATATGAGTAGAGCCATGCACTAACTGGGTCAGGTCCATAGCCGTCATGGAAGCCATGAACTCCCGCGCCGCCTCAGACGTTTCACCGATGGATGGCAGGTTAAAATCCCCCATGACCATAAGCCTCGGGGTATCAACCGCCACCCCGGCTATAACGTTGAGCAGTTCGGGCAGGGCCGCTGCCACATGGCAGGGAGCCAGGTACGTGATCAGCAAGCCCACCTGTACCCCATGACCCCACTTCACCAGGAGGGACTCACAACCATCAATCTGAGGAACAGTGGCCTCCCTCGGACCAAGACCTTCTTTTATAACAACCGCCACGACCCCCTCTGCCCCTACCCTGTGACCTCGGTTGATGAAATGCGCGGAAACCAGGAGGGCACATTTCAACGAGGGGAAACCCCCCCTCTTGGCCCAACCAGGTCTCCGTAATTCCTGCCAGATCCGCTCCCCCCTCCTGAACTAGATCACAAATGAGCGGGCCTTGATTTACTACAGTCTGGCATTGCATAACATCAGCCGGAGATCTGGGCCCTGAGAATCTGGACTACCTGGGGAATGAGAGGAGCCTTGGGGGCTGTCTTAAAGACAGCGGGCGCGCACTCCCAGAAGCAGGTTTGGCCCCCCGCTCCCTCCATATCTGCCCCTCCCACTCACAGGACTGATGTACTGGCCCTCGTTACAAGCTCTAACCCCCTCATCGACCCGGAACCCTGCGCCTCCCGTGCCATGCCCCCCAACCGGGCCTAGTTCCTCTCTCAGTGGGTTATCCCCCAAACCCACAACCCTAGTCCCAATCCAACTCTCCCCCCCCCAGAACCCCTTAAAAATTTAATTAAAAATTTAGAGAGAAAACTCCTCAGCCTCCTTTTCGCTGCATGCCACCTCTCGGGGTTCCAAAACCCGTCATCAAGGTAGGCCCTCGATAGTGTGGAGGGCCAGATCTGCGAGAGGGGGGAGTCTCGCAGCAGCAAAAGTTCAGCCGCTGAATACATCCGAAAACAGCCTGGGGTAAAGATGATATATGGCTGGGGATTCAATCATGATTGACAGTAAAAATGGTCCCGGAGAGAAAATACAGAGCCTTTGGGTATGGGTCATCTGGAGTCCACTGCCCTCTCACGGCAGTGAAAAAGGAGTCTCAGCCGTTCAGAAAGAAACCAGGATAAAAATGCCAAAAACCACCCTCTCACAGTGGCTGGCATTAAAAAGATGGACTGTCACCTCTGGTAATAGAACGGCAGCAGTGAACCAGGCTCCCTCAGTACCCACAATCCAAAGGCCAAGAACTCTCCTTATGGCTAAAAGGTATGAGATGGAATATAGAGCCAAGACTAGGGGGGCAGACTAAAGATGGTAACAAAAGAAAGGATAAGATGGGTCCAGGGAGGGTTTTTCAAGGCCAGGGGAGAGTTTTTCATGGTGGATGGAAATAGTCCGGATGGCAGATGACCAAATAATGCCTGAAACCAGGCCATAGGGGAAAGGAGACCGAATAGGGCAACAAACCTGCCACTAGTCCATGACCATCCAGCCGTTCCAAGTCTCTTTCAGGTCTTCCAGCAATCCTATAATTCATATAGTTGCTCCCAGGTTCCCAGATCTTTCCAAAGTTCCCATCCGGAGCAATTCTAGGATGATAAGCCGCCAGAGAGCTCCTCTCACTCTCCACCGCAGATGATATGACCAGGCTGACTTCTCTCGGTGCTGTCCCAACGGCTGCCATCATAGCCGCCGCTGCACCGCCACCGCCAGCAGCCAAATCATCCCCCGAGTCCTCCATGAGCCCCCAGGGATCTGACAAAGGCCGCCGTATCGCCGCCGCCGCAAACGCTGCCGCCGCTATTCTGGCTGCCGTCGCTGCAGCCGCCGCCCCATTGTTGGCACCGAGGCCTCCCAGTGGTGTCTGCCCTCACATCGACTCCTCTCGGTTCTTCTCAGTCCCGAAGATGTTCCGGAGAGCACAAGCTCGTAAAAGCTCTCTATGGGACCGGAACATCTTCGTCTAGCCGGGCCGGGCCAAGAAAAGAAGCTTGACCCATCCAAACCCCCGAAAAATGCCAAAAATTACCCCCTCCGGCAACGGAATATCAGCTGGAGGCTGCCATCTTGGAGCATGCGCAGAGGACTTATTATATTGAGAACATTAAATGATGCACATACAGCCAAAGGAACAGGCAGGATTCAAAAGTAGTTACAGCATAATGGATCATATCCAGGTTGTTCAGCAAGTCATTTGAAAGGCACAATGCTTCTATGCATGGCTTTCATTGACTCAGTATTCCAGCAAACAATAATCAATGCATTACTCAACCAAGGCATAGACACTGCTTACATAAACTTACTACAATCAATATATGAAAAAAATGGTGACAATTTGCCTTAATGATCTTAAAGTAGAAATCAACATAGAATGAGGTGTATGACAGGGTGACACAATATCACCTATCCTTTTCTCAGTCTGCCTTGAAGTATTTCACAAACTAGACTGGAAAATAGATGAAATAAAAATCAATGGTGCCTATTTAAATCACTAAAGATTTGCAGATGACATTATTCTCTTCTCACAAGACCAAGAAGAGTTACAAAGGGGAGGAGTTTGATGTCGCTGCAGAACGGTTGGGAGATTCCTGGGCTCCAGGATCACCACCAAAAGCCCTGTTGCTGGACGGTCCTTTTTGGACCTCCCAGTCTTGTTTTGACTGTGATAGTGGAGGGCACATCCTGACGATCCCAGGAACATCGCAAAGTCCCTGGTTGATCCAAGAGAAGCCTTTTTCTAGCAACGGGGTGGCAGCCATTATGGCTGCTGAAGCTGGGACAGCTCCGAAGATCAGAAGAACAGTGAGCCAATGCGGTGAGAGAGTCTTATTTTAAATTGATGAAAAGAACACCCTGAATTAGAAGTAACAAGAGAATTGAGTTAAAAGGGAATTAAGCGGCGAAGTTAGCTAGAATTGTTTTTTTTTTTGTTTGTTTGTTTGTTTGTTTTTATTTTTAATGCTTAAGTCATTTAAGCTGGCAAAAGTTTAAAACTGCTTTGCTACGGACCGGGACTGACTGAGAAGGACTGATAAAATTAACTTGAAAATTGGTGTGCCTTACTTTTAAAATAACTTTTTTTTTAATTGGGACTTAATTTGGCTTCCCTTTATTCTTTTTTTTTTTTTAGACCACCCTAAAAAAATTTTTTTATTTCCTATTTTAACATTTCATTGACAAAGAAGACTTGGATTAAAATCAGCAAGGGGCTAGGAGAGTGTGTGATATTGCCATCTACTAGAAAAGAAACTTTGTTATTTATTCCTATTCAAGTAGCAAGCTGAGTATTTACATTGTTACAATAAAGCAAGGGCTCTGAACTGTGGAGTTGATAAGATTGTGGTGAGAATATCTGAGGAAGCAGGAGCTATCTGTATTGTTTATACAGGTGTTCCTTGCGGATTTATTTGAAGTAGGAGTCCGGAAGCACTATAGAAGAAACTGAAACTTTTCTTATTTTTTATTATTTCTTCTTTGCACTGGCTAAGGGATAACTCTCTGTATGCTTACCTTGCTGAAACATGTTTAATGGACTTTTCTTTTTCTCTATTCATTGACTTTACGCAATTGAATTGGATTAAGGTAGTCAAGTGCCTGAAGACTGATTTTTTGGATTTTGGATTTTATATTTTGGGTGGCTTTTTTTCTTTTTTTCTGTTTTCATTTTATTGATTCCTTTTTATGTCTATTCTTATTTTTTTTCCCCCTCTCTTTCTTTTTCACCTTTTTTCTTTTTGGCTTACTAAATGGATTAGGGTTTTGAAGAACCTGAAGACATATTTTCATATTCTTATTTTTTTATTTTGCACTTCCTTTTTATTTGCATACTAAGTGGATTAGGGTTTTGAAGAACCTGAAGACTTATTTTTATTGTTTATTTCTTTTTTACCTTTTTTAGTTTTTTTCTTTCTTTTTGCAACTCCTTCTGCTTTTTTGGCTTTTTTATATTTGGATATTGGTGACTACTGGACGGAATGAGTAGAAAAGTAGCGACAGTTGGATCCTCTGCCTCTACACCTACCTTGTCACCGTCTGGAGGACAGCGATCAATCCAAGCGATGCTTCAGTTGGAAAAGGATAAAGAAAAAGAAAGAAAGAAAGATATGACACTACAGATGATTTTTCAAACAGTCCAGAGGATAGAACAACAACTATTGAAGACAGATGAAAAAGTGGCAAGCATCCAGCAAGTGATGTTGAAATATGAAGAGAGACTACAAAACCTTGAGAAAAAATACACTAGGTATGGAATGCGCAATAAGCTACCACGAGAGGTGCACATAAGATTTACTAAGAAATCAATTAAAGCACAAATACTTCAGACTGCCAGAGAAAAAACATTGAAGTACAAGGAGAAAGAAAATGTGGTTCTGAAGCAAATACCAAGAAAAGTGAGAGAGATGAGAAGAGAATATCAATTTTTGACTAAAATCTTATTCCAGAAAGGTGTGAATTATAGATGGCTGGTACCAGAAGGGCTAGTTCTAATGTGGCAACTTCAAAGATATAGATTGGATACAATAGATAAAGTGAAGGCTTTCTATGCTGATTTTCTTAAAGAAAAGGAAACCGAAATGGAAATGGAACTTCCTACAACAGTAGCCCCAGTAGAGTTCCAAGAGGAGGAATTGGCAATGATCAAAGCAACAGAAGGTGCAGTAGGAGGGGCTGTGGAATATAAGGAACAGAGAGAAGTAAGATCAACTAGAGCAACAAAACCCACATATAAAGTATGAACATGGAAGCAAGAAAATTGATCTCAATAAATATAAATGGACTTAATTCAGCTGTTAAGAGAAGAAAGGTGTTTCATAAACTAGAGAAATTGAAATGTGATATAATTTGTCTACAAGAAGTGCATTATCAAAAAGCAATATGAACAACTATTGGTACAACCAAAACTCAGAAGAATTTTTACATCACTGCCACAATGTAAAAAAAGAGGAGTAGTTTTGTATATTAGAAATGCAATACCCGCTGAACAAATATATACAGATGAAAATGGTTTAATTCTGATGGTGGAGATAATAGATAATAACATGAAAGTCCTCTTAGTAGCTATATATGCTCCAAATAACAATCAAAGTGACTTTTATAGAAAATTGCATATGAAAATAATTGAATTGGAATATGACAATAACTGTATGATGGGAGATTTTAATGGTATAGTGGATGAAAATTTGGATTATAAAACACATAAAGCAATAAGACATAGCAGGAAAATATTACCGAAATCCTTTTTTAAGATGATTGAGGAAATAAACCTAAAAGATGTATGGAGAGATAGAAATGGGAAAAATAGATAATATACCTTTTACTCGGATAGACACTCATCATGGTCTAGATTAGATATGATTTGGACAACAATGGAATTGACTTTGAATATAGAACAAGCAGAAATAGAAACAAACATATGGGCAAACTACAATCCTGTGACATTCACTTGGAAAGGATGAAAAAGAAGATTTAGATGGATTTGAAATAATACAATTTTAAAAGAGAAAGACTTTGTACAAAAAATGGAGAGAGAGTTGGCTTTTTTTTTTTCAAGAATAAGAAAGGATACATCGACACAAAATAGAGGTTTAATAATAGACTATACAAGGAAGAGAAATCGGAAGAAAAAACAAATACATAAAATGTTAGAAGATGACTATAAGAGATTTGAAAAGGAACTCCAGAAAAGTCCATATAAAAAAGATGTAAAAGTTAAAATGGATATAATAAAGCATAAAATGGACTTACTGGAGAAAGAAGAATTAGCCCAAAAAATTAGGAGCACTAAACAGAATTATTTTGAGAATGCAAATAAACCAGGAAGATGGTTAGCATATAATTTGAAAAAAGAAAGAGAATCAAGAAAAATAATACATTTAATGGATGATCAAGGGCAAAGAAAATTTGGAAACAAAGAGATGGGGAAAATAATACAGGAATATTATAGATAAATCTACAATTGAGAAAAGATAGAGGAGGAAAATGTAATAAAGTATCTACAAAAAGCAAATCTACCTCGAATTCCCAAAGATGTCGAGGAGATTCTAGAGGGACCTATAATGATGATGGAGTTAACAGAAGCAATCAAAAAGCAAAAGAATGGGAAGGCACCAGGACCTGATGGCTTACCTGCAGAATATTATAGGACATTACAAGAATCTTTAAGTCTCCCACTATTGGAAGTTATGAATGAAGTGATGACGAAGAAGAAAATTCCTAAATCATGGTCTGAGGCATATATCATATTGATCCACAAAGAAGATATAGACCCGCAACAAATTAAAAACTATAGGCCTATATCCCTGTTAAATGCAGATTATAAAATCTTTGCTTCAATACTGGCAGAAAGATTTAAGAGATACTTAAATAAATACAGATCAAAATGGATTTCTTCCAAAGAGACAGATTAGAAACAATATTAAAATAATCTTGAATACTTTAGAATACTATGAAGCGCACCCTGAAAAGCAGATGGTCTTGATATTTTTAGACGCACAAAAATTCTTTGATAACATAAATTGGCGATTTATGTTGATTCAAATGGAACAGATGGGCTTTCGTAGAAAATTTATTCAGGCAATAGAAGCTATATATGATGAGCAAATGGCGAAAGTAATGATAAATGGAGAATTGACTGAATCGATAGAGATAGAAAAGGGCATGAGACAAGGATGCCCGCTGTCCCCACTGTTGTTTATATTGACATCAGAAGTTTTAAATAGAAACATCAGAAAAGAAAAAGACATAAAAGGTATGAAAATTTGAAAAGAATATAAATTGCAAACATTTTATTTATTATTTATTTATTTATTTATTTATTTACTTATTTATTATTTATTTATTTATTTATTTATTTATTTATTTAGATTTCTATACCGCCCTACTCCCGAAGGACTCAGGGTGGTGCACAGCCAAACAATAAAAACACATACAATACAAAATTTAAAAATAGAATAAAATCAAATTAAATAATTTTGGCCCCGACAAATTTAAAACCCCAAACTTTTAAAACCAATTTAAAATTGAATATATAAAATACTAAAAGATATTTAAAATTTTAAAAATCTTTTATGAAAGAGGGGGAAAATTAGGCCAGGCCGGCCTGGTGAAATAGTAAGGTCTTTAAGGCGCAGCGGAAGGTGCGCAGATCCGGGATCCTCCGTATCTCTGGGGGGAGCTCGTTCCAGATAGTAGGTGCCCCCACAGAGAAGGGTCTCCCCCTGGGGGCCACCAGTCGGCATTGTTTGGCTGACGGCACCTGGAGGAGCCCCTCTCTATGGGAGCGTACCGGCCGGTAGGAGGCTATTGGTGGTAGTAGGCGGTCCCGCAAGTACCCTGGTCCTAAGCCATGGAGCGCTTTAAAGGTGGTAACCAGAACCTTGAAGCGCACCCGGAAGACCACCGGGAGCCAGTGCAGCTCGCGCAGGAGGGGTGTTACATGGGAACGCCATGTCGCTCCCATTACCACCTGCGCGGCCGCACTCTGCGCCAGTTGGAGCCTCCGGGTGCTCCTCAAGGGGAGCCCCATGTAGAGAGTGTTGCAATAGTCCAGGCGGGAGGTGACAAGGGCATGAGTGACCGTGCGTAACGAGTCCCGATCCAGAAAGGGACGCAACTGGCGAATCAGGCGAACCTGATGAAAAATCCTCCCGGTCACGGCCGTCAAGTGCTCTTCTAAAGACAGCCGTGAATCCAGGCGGACGCCCAAGTTGCGAGCCCTCTCCGTGGGGGCCAATGATTCGCCCCCAATAGTCAGTGATGGCGTCAACTGACTATAACGGGACGTCGGAAACCACAGCCATTCAGTCTTGGATGGGTTGAGCCTGAGCCTGTTCCTCATTCATCATTTTCTGATGATCTGGTCTTTATTATTGAGGAACCTTTAATATCAATAAATAAACTGATAGAGAATATTGGAGAGTTTGGAAATGTGGCTGGCCTGAAAATTAATAAACACAAAATGAAGATTTTGACTAAAAATATGTTGACAAAACAAAAAGAAGAATTGATGGAGATATCAAAGATGCAGGTCACGAATAAGGTAAAATATTTGGGGATATATTTCACAGTAAGGTGTAGCTCACTTAAAGAAAATAATTATAACAAGCTTAAACAACAGATAGGGACAGGCTTGGTGAAATGGGGAAATCTGCAGCTTTCTCTAATTGGTAGGATATAAACTATTAAAATGAATATTTTGCCTAGAATTTTGTATCTATTTCAGACAGTTCCAATTAGATTGGGGAAAGAATTTTTTGAAGTTTTGAATAAAATGGTATTGAAATATATTTGGCAGGGAAAGAAGGCGAGGGTAAAATTAAAATTGTTACAAGAAGCTAGAATGAGGGGAGGTTTTGGTTTACCTAATTGGGAACTTTATTATTAAGCAACAAGTTTCATGTGGATTAAAGAGTGGGTAACTCTGAGGAATATCAGATTATTGAATTTAGAAGGACATGATTTGTTGATGAAGTGGCATGCTTTTCTATGGTATAAGGGAACAAAAATACAGGGTTATTTCAGGAGACATCATATACGTGAGGCTTTGTTACTGAATTGGGAGAAGATTAAAAAACAACACTATTTGAAAATCCCAGTCTGGGTGTCTGCGACTGAAGCTTTTAAATATTCAGTAACATTTAGAAGAAAACAAATTGTTAGATATAGTGAAATAATGAATGAAAAGGGTGAACTTAAATTGAAGAAAGAATTAGAAGAGCAAGGTTTCAAGATGGATTGGTTTTCATATTGGCAAATATGTTCTAGATATGAAGAGGATTTAAAACAAGAAGGTTTTTATAATGTTATGACTAATTTAGATAAGATTTTAATGGGTTCTGATGACTATGTAATTAGAATAGATTTTGGCCTGAATAGATTTTAGGGGTTTTTAATTGTATTGCTAGGGGTTTTAAATTGGGGTGGCCGTTTAATTTAATTTATTTTTAATTATTTTAACTTTTATATTGCATGTTATTTTAATTCTCGGCTGTTCACCGCCGAGTCCCTTCGGGGAGAAGGGCGGGATATAAATTTAATAAATAAAATAAAATAATAAATAAAAAATTATATGGATATTTGTTAGAAGTAAAATTGGAAGAAGATCAAGTTAAAGAATCAATGATAGCATGGGTGGAAAACTTTGGCTATGGTATTGACTTAGAGAAATGCAAAAATTGTGGTCACAAAATTATAAAATGACAATGTCTACAGCATATAAGGAAAATTTGTATAAGATGTTTTACAGGTGGCATTTACCCCCGACGAGGATAGCCAGAATGTTCAAGAATAAATCAGAGAAATGCTGGAAATGTCATCAGACTCCAGGATCATACTACCATATGTGGTGGACATGTGAAGAAGCTAAGAGATATTGGACTAAGATACACACATGGCTGGAAAAAATGATAAAGAAACACATTGCCTTTAAACTAGAAATATTTTTATTAGGGATTTTACCAGAAATATACAATAGAGATTTGCAATATTTAATTGTAAATGTCTTAACAGCGGCTAGAATTGTATTTACTAAAAATTGGAAAGGAGAGAAGTTACCTACTGATGATGAAGTCATTAAGAAAATTATGGAATGTGCTGAAATGAGTAAATTGACATTTGAAATCAGAGAACAGGAAGATAAGCAATATGACTTGATATGGGACTTGTTTTATCAATGGATAGATAATAAAACATGGAGATGAAATATGAAAGATGAGGTTGATGTAAAGATAAAATATGTGAAGTTCTTCCTTATGAGAAATAAGCTTTTGTTATAAATTGATACCTTGGAAATGAGCTTAAGCACAAAAGAATGTTTACCGATCGACACACTGTCTGTAATTGTATGGAATGATGATGGTTTTATGTTTTGTTTTTGTTGTAAAATAAAAAAAAAAATTTTTCAAAAAAAAGAAGAGTTACAAAGATACCTACAGAGCTTCACAAAGTGGGAGAACCATTTGACTTAAAAAATAAATCTGAAAAAGAGCCAGGTCATGTTTAAAAAATTCACCAAAGAAAGAAAAATTTTAAATATCTCGAGAAGAACTAGACATAGTAGACCACTATATATACCTTCTTAACAGATCTCAACAGAAGTTGATTCAATAAAGGAAACTGAATGTTAAATGTGGTTGGCAGGCACTCAGCAAGCTAAGTGTAATTTTCAAGAACAACCTACCCCTATGCCTGAAGAGAAAAGTTTTCAATCAGTGTGTCAGCTTTGGAAGCCATATTAGGCCGGAAGCTTCAATGCTGCCACCTCCCCATGTGTGGGAAAGTAGGAGGGGGATTTAGGAGAGTGGGTTAGTAGACATAATAGCATTTTTCCTGTCAGTCAAGGTCAGGGCATCCAGCATCTCGAGGAGGGGTGGTCGGGGGGCTGGGTCGAGATGGAACGAACATTGATTGGAGCATGAAGGAAAACCCAGGCTTTTCAGATTTGGGATTTCCCAGATGTGCCAGTTTGCTTAATCTAGTAAAGAGAACTTTGGAAAATGCTTGCTTCTGCATCTTTACTTGGAGTTGGGGTTTTTCTGGAATGCTGACATTATCCCGAATCTCACTTTTGTCTAACGGCACCCCGTAAGGGGGCTGTCGGGGGTACTGAGCCCCAACCTCTACCTAAACCCTGGGTGGTGCGAAGACTCAGTGAAGATGGAGGAGAAAGGAGAGAGCGGAGCAGGGGCCACCGGGGGACCGGGTGCTCAAGGAATTTCCGACCCCTTGCTTTCCCCTGCTGAAGAAATGGGACGGGCCATGGAGGCTGAAGAGGAAGCCTTTCGGCTCAGGGCTCGGCCCAAGGCATCGGAGTCCTGGAAGAGTTGCTAGTCCAACCCAGCTCCAGGAGGGGAATTGAAGTCGCCCCGTGAGCAAGACTGGAGAATGGGAACTACTGTGGGATCTAGCAACTCCCGGGATTGGGACCAGCCGCACCCAAGGCGCAGCCAATCATTAACTGGACTTCCTGAGTAGTTTGAGCGGATGGAAGTGGGGAATTACGCACCCTCTTCCCAACCCCTTGAGGTGAGATGGCGGGTAGCGCAACCTACATGTCGAGACCCATTCGACACATCAGGAGATGGGGACACCTTGTGAGGAACCCAGATGCCCTGGATGATCTCACGTTTGGCAGCAAAGCGCTTGTTAGGGTGGATGGGTGGGTGGTGAGCAAAATGGTGGTGGTGGTGTTTGCGACAGGTTAGGCGGCTGGTCACGTTGCGGCCAGATGAGGCATCCTCACTCTGACTCCCTGCAGCAATGCTGACTGTAGAAGGCGGCGCTATGGACTGATGTCACGCCTTGCACAGGAGCAGCAGAACCGAAGACCCGGAAGTGCGACTGATTGCTGGGTTTGCCGGCGCAACTATTTAAACGGCATTGGGAGGCAGCAGCTCCCAATCCCGATTTTGTGTTGTATAACATTAAACGCCAGCCTTGTCGGCAGCAGATCTGGAGATTGATTAAACCTACTGTCAGCACTTCAAGCTGCATTCACTCCAGTGCTGACATAAGGGGGAGAAGATGGGGCATCTGGCAAGAGGACGTTTGACTTTTCACCTACTTATTTTCCCTGGAGATGCTATCCCCTAGGAGATGGGATGGGAGGGGGGAAATTCCTTTGAGCTGAAGCAGTAGATTACGGGCAGAGTGACTTGGAAAATGGCCAATGAGACACAGAGGAGTGGGGAAAGGAAAGGGAGGGTTTCGGCCAGGAAGTCAGTGTTGGCTGCAACGGAATCGGAGCTCGATTGTTGTGCTTAATAAATGAAAGATTTTTATCAAAGACTATTTGTTTGAAATGCAATTTGTTTGAGATGACATCGAAACCTGACACCTACCTTCAGCAAAGAAGCATCCTGGCTGTAGTGTTTCCTTTCTTCCATACCGAGGTTTGCAGCGCAGGCTGATAGAAAGTTAGCGTTGTCCCTTTCCATTCGGGTTTGACCAGCTGTGAGCCGTTGGAGATGGTGGAGGGCATGACGGCTGGTTTACCGGTGACAGAGGTGGCGGCTGAGAATACCGTACTGGAGGTACTACCAGAGGCTCAGGGTGCCAAGGAGCTTCCAGTGGTGCGCCCCAAGTAGAAGAAGCCCCAACAGGGGGAGGGCGCCTCTGAAGACTTACAAGGCATTTGTACCCAGTGGCACAAAGTCCTCGTCGGGTGACTGGTGGCATAGTTATGCTATCACTGGTCCCGTGGCTACCAAACCTCTGACTCCCCAGCAAGGGGAGGCAACCTTTCAGGGGTGGAGAGAATGGAGGTGGATGGAGGATGAGGATGGAGAGTGGAGTTACTCCACGGGCCCATGGACTACCACTTTAGATTTCTTAAGAGAGAAGTTGGGGGAAGCCAGCTTCAGGGATGCTCCCTCATGGCAGCCTTGGATAACAGGAACGGATACCTCGGCTACCTGGCAAGGAGGGGTGGGGACCCAGGGTAGCACAGACACCCGCTTCCAACTGGCAAGCCCGAAATTGCGTGTCGATAAGAGGTTGTGCAGGTCCAGAGGAAGGGATCATCAGATAACTGGATCTACCACATCCTCATTAGGAGAGGCTCTGCATGGGGTGGATCAGGACTTACAGAGAATGCAGGGGGCTCAGAACACGAGCCAAGCAGGGCCACGAAAACAGATTAGTCATCGTAGGGGTGAGGTCAGAGACACCCAAGAAGTCCGTCCAGCTGGCCAGGCTCCTGTGTGGGCTCCGGGTTGTGGCAGCAACAACAGTTCTGGGGACCTCTACTGATACAGGCTACCTTCGATGGAAGTGCTGACAGGGTGTCCCTCTTCCTAAGTCAAATAATTAGCCATATGAACTTATATGGAGGCCTATACCCCTCACAATGGGCCATGGTGGTACTACTGTTTTGACGGGAGAGGCAGCAGACTGGGTTGCTGACCTCCATAGCGACCACGTGAAAGAACTAGCAAAAGTGGGGCAGTTTCTTGAAGCCTTAAAGCAGTGATGACTAACCTTTTTGCCATCGTGTGCCAAAAGCATGGAGAGCATGGGGGGGTCACACGCACATGTGCCCACATCCATAATTCTATGCGCCCTGCCCACCCATGTCCCCCCTGCTTTTGGCACGTGATGGCCCGGTGGGCCTGGTAGGCCCATTTTTCGCTCTCCTCAGGCTCCAGAGCCTTTCTAGGAGCCTGGGGAAGACAAAAACAGCCTTCCACATACCCCCAGAGGCCCTCTGGAGGCTGGAAACAGCATGTTTCCTGACTTCTTGTGGGTCCAGAAGGCCTGAAAATCAACTGGCCTGTGCACGCATGCGTGCCAGAGCTGAGCTCGCGTGCCCACCAATATGGCTCCACGTGCCACCTGTGGCACCCGTGCCATAGGTTCGCCATCACGGCCTTAAGGTGTCAGTTTGAAGACAATTCCAGAACACAACTGGTGGAAGGGGAACTTGTAGCTCTAAAGCAAAGAGGAAGACCTGCTAGAGATTATGTGAAGGAGTTCCGCACCCTAGCTGGACGATTGAGAGCCTGGCCAGAACAACTATTAGTGCACCAATTCCGGTTGGGGTTGGACAAAGAATTGAGGCAAGCTTGTGTTTACAGGGGCCTGCCACCCAGGTTGTCAGACTGGTTTAGCGCGGCTGTGGATTTAGGTGTAGGATTGCAGGAATTCCGACCACGAGGGGTGGGGAGTTTCGCCCCCCCCCCCACGACGGGCCACAGACAAACAACCTGGATCACGGTGGTTCTTTCCCCGGTCGCCCCACTGTGCCGGCGGGGAGAGGGACGATCCGCTGTTTCCGTTGCAACCAGCTAGGCCACCGAGGAGCTGAGTGTCCCATGCCTCCCATACAACCCTCTACTTCCCGAGCCCCGATGTCAGGTGGCAAGATCCGTGAAAGGGCTCGTTCAACCTCAGAACGGTCTAGAACAGCCACACAAACTCCAACCAGTGGCTCTCACTCAACAACGCAGGACGCGAGGAGTCCTCTTGCCGGGGGAGGCATGCCGGTGGCATTGGATGACAGTAATGATAGTGAACCAATTGACCCCATGGTAAGTGACCCAATACATCTGTTTGTTATACTGGTGACATTGAGAAACATACACAGATCGGGTACGGTCCAACAGGGAGCCCTAATAGATTCAGGGTGTCCTTGTTGTCTAATTCGTAGGGCAGTGGTCGATGGCTTAGGCCTTCACACTGCGAAGCTGCGGACTCCAATATGGTTCGAGCAAATGGATGGCTCTATTCTGGGTGGGGCACCGGCGACGCAGGTGACTGAGCTCGTTCGGTTGGAGATAGGAGAGCATAGCGACCCCATTATATTGGGTTTGGCATGGTTGGACAAATGGAGGCCCACTATTTGGTGGGAGGGCGGGTTCCGAAAACTCCGTCTGGCCATTGGACCAGAACCGGAACCAGAGGGCCAGCAACAGGACGGGCGGCTCAAGGAACGAATTGACTGTTTACAGGGGTTTTCGCAGGCGGGGTATCCAGAGATCTATAAGGATCTAGCAGCTGTCTTTAATGAGGAGGAATGTGAAGCGCTACCTTCCCATAGAGCAACCGATTGTGCAATAGAGTTGATACCAGGCGCTAAATTACCGAAGCCACGCATGTATGCCATGACCAAGCCGGAATTAGAAGACCTCCAGAGGTATATCAATAAGAATTTAGCTAGGGGCTTTATCCAGCCTAGTAGGTCACATACGGCTGTCCCTGTATTGTTCCGGGAGAAGAAAGATGGTGGCTTGTGCCTCTGTGTGGACTTTCGCAGCTTGAATGCCGTATGTGTCAAACATCTATACCATCTCCCGTTAATTAAGGACCTCTTGGTTATGCTGTCCAATGGGAGGATGTTCATGAAGCTCAATCTGAGAGAGGCCTATTACAGAGTGCGTATAAAACCGGGTGACGAGTGGAAAACCACCTTCAATTGTCCATTAGGTAACTATAAATTCCGGGTGATGCCGTTTCGGCTGCAGGGCGCCCCGGCCGTGTTCATGCAGGTACTAAACAAGTCTTGCATGAACACCTATACCGGGGAGTCCTCGTCTACCTGGACGACATCTTAAAATACACCAAGACAACGAAGGAGCATACGCGATTGGTACAACAGGTATTGAAAAAATTACTGCAAGCGAAGCTTTTCGTGAAGTTTTCAAAATGCGAATTCCACCATACGAAGTTGGATTACCTTGGGTATCGCATTTCGGGGGATGGGGTGGAAATGGATCCAAAGAAGGTGAACGTGGTGCTGGAATGGCAAGCACCTGGGACAAGGAAACAATTGCAGAGTTTCCTTGGTTTTGCGAATTTCTATAGGCAGTTTATTCCGGCCTTTGCCCAGGTGGCTCTACCCTTAACTGACCTTCTGTGCACTAAATACACTGGTATGAAGGCGAGACCAGGACAAACGTTGATGTGGACTCCAGAGTGCCAAAGAGCATTTGAGCATTTGAAAACTCTGTTTTCAAGGGAACCGATACTCAAACATCCAGACCCTGAATTACAGTTTATTGTGCAAGCAGATGCTAGCGACGTCGCTGTTGGGCCTGTATTGCTACAGAAAACTAAAGAGGGGAAGCTGCATCCATGTGCTTATACCTCTCACAAGTTAATACCCACAAAGAGGGGTTGGGCTATTTGGGAAAAGGAGGCATTCGCGGTGAGATGGGCGCTGCTCACGTAGCGACATTTATTGGAAGGCATTGGTAATAAATTTGAAGTATGGATGGACCATAAAAATTTAGAGGCACTCCAAACCCCTAGGAAATTGTCGCCAAAACAGGTACGCTGGGCACAATACTTCCAAAGATTCAACTTTGATCTAAAATATGTCCCAGGGGAAAAAAACTTTCTGGCCGATACCCTCTCATGAATGCCTCAATATAACAGTAGGAGAGAGGAGGTAGTACAGGCAATGATACCAGGGAATCAACAGGTGGGCCGATCATAGCACACCAAACCCACCTCCTCATGGCACAAGGACTTGCGTCGCGAACTAAACAAGGATCCTTGGCTCTCTGAACATAATGCCTTATTGTCTCACCGAGACAGTCTTGCATGGATGGGAGCCAAGAAGTACATACCAAGGCCATTGCAGTCTTCGATATTACATAGATGCCACGATGCGAAAACAGCTGGTTACTTCGGTTTCCTCAAAACTTTACACCTCACAAGACGCCAATTCTGGTGGCCACGCATGCATAGAAACATCGAGCAGTATGTAAAGAGTTGTAAAGTATGTGCAGTAACCAAGTCCCGACTGGGGAGACCCCTCGGTTTATTACAGTCCGTTGCGGAACCTAGCAGACCATGAGATGAGATCGCTATGGATTTTATTGTGGATCTTCCGGAAAACAACGGTAATAACGTCATATGGACTGTAATAGATCTTTTCTCCAAGCAAGCCCATTTTACTCCCTGTAGTGGCCTACCTTCTGCTCAGAAACCGTTGAAAATGTTCATACAACATATATATAGACTGCATGGGGCTCCCCATCGAATTATTTCGGACAGGGGTGTGCAATTTACGGCAAAATTCTGGCGCAATTTTGTTATCATGATAGGATCATCACAGGGGTTAAGTTCAGCCTTCCACCCTAGTACCAATGGATCGGCTGAGAGAGCTAACGCTATGGTAGAGCGGTATTTACGTTGTTACATGTCATACCAACAATCCAACTGGTCGGATCTGATCCCTTTCGCTGAAATAGCATACAATAATGCTGTACATTGTAACACCGGTGACACACCGTTCCAGGTCGTGACCGGTAGGGACTTCCCTCCAATCCCTGAACTGAAAGTACAGAGTCGGGAGCACGTCTCTCCCGACAGTTGGGATGTCCATATTGGGAAATTACGGCCACAGGTAAAGGAAGAGTTAAATAAGGCGGCAGAGGCATATAAACACCAGACTGACAAAAAGAGAGCAGACCACAGGCCTTTCAAGATTAGGGATAAACCAAAAAAACTCTAAGACCACTCCCACCCACACAGACAGGCAAGTCTTATATTCACCAAATATTCACCAGAATATAAACTGACATTCCTTACTAGTACTGATGATGTTACCTAGTTAGGGTAATGAAACATCTGCAAGAAAACAAGCAAGCTCAGAGAGCACCAAGGACCTCTCAATAAAAGAATTGAAATAGAAATGGGCTGGTCAGAGCCTTGGTAGTACAGGGGTTTAAGGCACCCTGTTATTAAGCTGGTTATTAAGACCAGCTGCCTGCAATTACTGCAGGGTTCGAATCTCGCCAAGGCTCAAGGTTGACTCAGCCTTCCATCCTTTCTAAGGTAGGTGAAATGAGGACCCAGTTTGTGGGGGCAATAAGCTGACTTTGTATAAATATACAAAAGGATGAAGGCTATTGCTGAGCACATTGTAAGCCGCCCTGAGTCTTCGGAGAAGGGCAGCATACAAATCAAATTTTTTAAAAAAATAGCAATTAAAACTGAGGGCAGGTAGCAAAGGAAAGCTCAATACCATATTGGTTTGAAACATGCAGAAGATCCTGCAGTGGATAGACAGAGGCTAGAATGATGAATGATTAAAGAAAAGAACATACATCAGCCATTGTGAAACAACTGCCCATCATCTGAAGTGAGAAGCAAAGAATCAGACTGTGGCTCTCTGTAGGTACCCACCTGAGCTCACAATGGCATACAAATCCTGTTTCTGCTGCATTATAATCTGATCTAGTAGATGTGTCCCCGAAGAACTGTGAAACAAGGCTCAATATTAAAAGGACTGGTGATCAGTAATGCAGGATTAATAATTTGAAATCAAATAAGGTTTCCAATGAAAGCATCAGGGCCCAAACATGGCTCCTGAACACCACAGACTGCCCAAGTATGAGTTAACATCACCTTGTTGAAATAACATCAACTGTGTTCTATTCAATAAGAAAATCCCTCTACATCTGAAATCCAAGTCAATCTAACAGTCATTAGACCAGTTACAATGTGTGAAAGTGAAACATTGGCCCACAACAAAAAATAATAGCAGAATCTCCATATTATGGAGATGAGAATGCTTTGGTGGTCACTTGGCACAACAAGACTAGACTGAATAACAAATAAAGATATGCTGGTATTCTCTCCATTGCTGAGAAAAATAACAATTGTGTTTAAAGTGATATGGTCATGTACTATATACTGTACTATATGCCGTTGGCCAAACAATGCCGACTGGCGGCCCCCAGGGGGAGAGCTTTCTCTGTGGGAGCACCTGCCCTCTGGAACGAGCTCCCTCCGGAGATACGGATGATTCCAGACTTACGTACTTTCCGTCGGGCCCTCAAAACTTTTTTATTTCATCAAGTCGGGCTGGCCTAATCTCTCCAATTGTGTATTTTAATTTGGATTTTTAATGAGGGATTTTAACTGTCGGGCCAAATTATTTAATTCATTTTTAAATTGTTTTTATATTTTGTATTTGATGTTTTTTACTTTTGGCTGTTCACCGCCCTGAGTCCTTTGGGAGAAGGGTGGTATATAAATTTAAATATTAAATTAAATTAAATTAAAATTAAATTGACAAGAACAGAAGAGAACCCAAAGTCAAGAAAGACAAAAATTTGAGTGAAGAACAAGAAGCAGTATACAACAACCTCAATAAAGCACTGAAGATGGAAACAGAGAAGGAAAATCTTTCAAAAGACTTCTGAATTCAGAAAGAGGTTCCAATTTTGAATTGGTATGCTAAAGAACATCAATGGATCATAGTAGTAGATGTACTAGTAGATACCAATAAACGAATAAACCAAGATGAAAGGATTATGCCAAAACATTGTATAGATGAGATTTCAATACTGAAGATAATTTGAAAGATACTTCTTACTTGCAAGAACTTGCTAGAAGATGAAGTTAGAACAACATTCTGGTCATTACCAAGTCGGAAGGCTATGGGAAATGATGTTATACTCATAGAAATATGGAAAGCAATAGAAGAAAAAAATCAGTAAAAGTTTCTAACTAACTAACTGAGTCCTGACATGTCTTGCTGACAACTTTGTCATACAAAAGGCAGAAAAGGGAACTAGAGGGCCAGCTATACTGGATGTAATCTTTACTGATAGGGAAAAACGGTTGAGAGAGAAGTTATAGGAATTTAGGGAAACAGCAACCATGTCATACTTGAATTCACCATAAGGCAATCACAGGTAACCCAACAAAGTCAGACTAATGTTTTAGACTTTAGATTTAGACTTTAGATTTCAACAATTAAGAGAGAGACTAGGAGAGGGATGGGGCTTCGCAGCGGTACCAGTCACAGGGAACGGAGCTCTCCATTCCTGTACTGGCTTTTCCCTGTTTGTGGGCTCTGAAAGGAGCCAAAGCCACCTTGTAGGGGTGGCAAAGCTAAGGAGGGGCGCTCTGTGAGGTCACAGGAGAGATCGCAAGTCTCCTGCTGAACCCCGGGGCTTTTTTCCCTCTATGCCACGGAGAGGAGAAGCGGCAGTCTAAGATGGCTGCCACAAAGCTGGGAGAGCTGACAATCATCTAAGCACAGTGCAGGAGCGGACTTTGGTGAACAGTGCCGTGAAGTGGGTGAGAAGAATTCTTTTTATTCAAATTTTAACCCCAAAAGAATAGCCAGGAAAAGAGAGCCTCACAACTATTTTTAAAAGTAGCAGTGACCTAGCACCTTGAGAAAATTTTAAAATGGAAGGAAGGAAGGAAGGAAGGAAGGAAGGAAGGAAGGAAGGAAGGAAGGAAGGAAGGAAGGAAGGAAGGAAGGAAAAGTCAGAAAAATGTCTGGCTGACAGCACCTTGAGGAGGCCCACTCTGTGCGAGCGCACCGGACGGTGGAAGGAAGACAGGAGAAAATCCTGCAGATACCCCGGGCCTACGCCATGTAGGGCTTTATAAGTTAGCACCAGCACCTTGAAACAAACCCTGAGAGCCACAGGCAGCCAGTGCAGCTCGCGCAGGAGAGGTGTCACACGGGAGTACCGAGAAGCCCCCGTAACAACCCGCGCGGCTGCATTCTGTAGTAACTAGTCTCCGGGTGCATCTCAAAGGCAGCCCCATGTAGAGGGCATTGCAGTAGTCTAGCCGAGACGTGACAAGGGCATGAGTGACCGTGGCAAGGACATCCTGGTCTAGGAAAGGGCGCAACTGGCCCACAAGGCATACCTGTGCGAAGGCCCCCCTGGTCACGGCCATCAGATGATCTTCTAAGGATAGCCGTGAGTCCAGGAGGACCCCCAGATTGCGGACCCTTTCTGAGGGAGTAAGGACCTCCCCTCCCATCACAAGTGATGGGGCTACTAGATCCAAGGATGCCAGTATCCACAGCCACTCAGTCTTGGATGGGTTGAGTCTGAGTCTGTTTCTTCCCATCCAGGCCCGAACTACTTCCAGGCAGCGGAACATCACAGAAAGGGCATCCCCAGGGTGGTCCGGGGTGGAGATGTAAAGCTGAGTATCATCAGCATATTGATGATAGCTCACCCCAAAACCACGAATGATCTCACCCAGAGGCTTCATGTAGATGTTAAAGAGCAGAGGGGAGAGAACCGACCTGAGGCACCCCACAAGTGAGGGGCCTCGGGGTGGATCTCTCTCCCCCCCGTCCACACAAACTGTGAGTGGCCCGAGAGATAGAAGGAGAACCACCACCCCCAATCCCCCGAGTCGCTGCAGTAAGATACCATGGTCGATGGTATCGAAAGCCGCTGAGAGGTCAAGAAGGACCAGGATGGAGGAACAACCCCCATCCCTGGCCCACCAGAGATCATTTACTAGGGCGACCAATGCCGTTTCTGTGCTGTGACCACGCCTGAAACCCGATTGGTACGGGTCTAGGTGGTAGTTTCCTCCAGGAACTGGGGGAGCTGCTGTGCCACCACAGATTCAACAACCTTCGCTATAAAGAGAAGGTTGGAGATTGGGCGATAGTTATTAAGGGAGTCTGGATCAAGGGTGGGCTTCTTGAGGAGGGGATGGACCACCGCCTCCTTGAGTGTGGCAGGGAAGGCCCCATCCCTCAGAGAAACATTGACTACCGCTTGAATCCAGGCTCCAGTCACCTCCCTGGCTGCAGAAACAAGCCAGGAGGGACAAGGGTCCAATAAACATGTGGAGGCACCCATTCGACCCATGATCCTGTCCACTACATCCAACAAAACAGGCTCAAACTCAACCCAGATGTTTCATTCAGGACAGGCCCCTGTCAGCTCGTCAGACTCTGCCCAGTCGGAGTCTAACCCAGTCCGAATCTGAGTGATTTTATCTTGCAGAAACTGTACAAAATCCTCAGCTCTACCCTGCAAGGGGTCCTCCCTCGCTCCATGATTGAGAAGAGAGCGGGTCACTCTAAACAGAGCAGCTGGCCAATTTTCTGCAGATGCAATGAGAGCAGCAAAATATTGGCGCTTTGCCGCTTCCATTGCCACAAGATAAGACCTAATATAGATTCTTAGCTGTGTTCGGTTGGATTCGGATCGGGTGGATCTCCAACTGCCCTCCAGGCGTCTTCTCCGACTCTTCATTTCCCTGAGCTCTGCGGTGAACCAAGGAGCCACCCGGGATCTGCGTCAGGTCAGAGGCCACAAAGGCACGATTCAATCCAAGGCCCCGACCGCAGCCTGTTCCCAGGCCGTTACCAGAGCCTCAGACGACTCGTGGGATAAGGAGGCAGGAAAAGACCCAAGCTCCTTCAGGAATTCTTCCGGGTCCATCAGGCGCCTGGGGCAGAACAGTCTCACCGGTTCTGACTCCCAGCGGCGAGGGGTGACGGAGAGAAAGTCCAGCCTGGGAAGGGAATGATCGAACCATGACAGGGGATAAGTTGACAAGTTTCCCCTACCACGATCATTTATCCACTGTCCAGAGAGAAAAACTAGGTCGAGTGTGTGTCCTCCCTTATGAGTTGGGCCCTGTACAACCTGAGTTGGGTCCATGGCCGTCATGGAGGCCATGAACTCCCGGACTGACTCAAATGTCTCCCCGACCGATGGCAGATTGAAATCTCCCACAACCAGAAGGTTGGGGAGTTCAACTGCCAATTCGGCGAGGACCTCTAACAGTGCGGGCAGGGCTGAGACTACGCAGCTGGGAGATAGGTACGTAACCAACAGACCCGACTGAACTCCAGGGTCCCATTTCAGAAGGAGGGACTCACACCCACCTATCTGAGGAACAGTGACCTCTCTAGGACTAAGACTTTCCCTAATAACAACCACTCCCCCTGCCCCTACCCTGGAGCCGTGGCTGATGCAAAACACGGAAACCTGGGGGTCATAAATCAATGAGAGGGACACCTCCCTCCGGCCCTAACCAGGTCTCCGTGATACATGCCAGGTCCACGTCCTCCTCCTCAATTAGATCTTGGACGAGGAGGGCCTTATTTGCCACAGACTTGGCATTCAGATACCCCAGCCGGAGTCTAGGGCTCCGCACTCCTACACCCCCGGGGGAGCAGGATAAAGCCAGGGGGCCAGAGCGCGCAACCAACTGGATACAGCGGGGGCACTCCCCAGATCCCCTTCTCACACATCCCCTACCCCTCCCAACCATCACTGGGATCGGAACACCCTCATTCTACCAAGCCACTTCTTTCCCCTCCCCTCCTCCCCTCAACCCACCAACTCCGGTCGTGTTGGATGGCTGAACCGTAAGAGCCGCCCCCGGCTCATTTTTCACCCCCCGCCTCCCGGGTCCCCTTAAAATTTGATTAAAAACCCTAATTAAAAACCCCTCAAGCCCCGCTTTGAAGCATGCCACCACTCGGGATTCCAAAACCCATCCTTGATATATGGTCTTTAGATTATTGGACAAAAGAGGGATACAATAAAATTTAACAAAATGCTCCATGAAGAAGAAAGGAGTGGAATTTGGGAAGAGATGGTGTTGGCAATTCAAAGTACAAAGGAGACACTGACAAGACATTTTAAGGACATTATGAACCGAGTGGAGAGCATAGACGGAATGCTGGGAAATATAACACAAAGGACAATGAGTGATCAAGATGCCCAGGAAGAGGAGGAGCCAACTGAAAGAACAGATGAAAAAACGGAACAGACAAAACAAATGAAACAAGATGCTAAGAAGGAGATAATAATAAAAATAATAAGGATTGATGACATAAGCCAAGGGGAGAGTACTCCAAGGAAATTAAAAAAGAACTGGAATCAGGAAGATTTTTTTGGGAAAGAGATAGGGATAAGAGTAGGTTATATAATGAGAAGTAATAATAAGAGGGAAATTAGAATTTGAATGACAGTATAATTAAGTATACTTAAATAATATGGTGACTGGCACAAAAATAATATATTGAACTATTGATTAAACAAATAATGAAAGATTAAAATTCAATATGAAGACATGTATGTTTGTTACAAATGTAACAAATACGTTCAAAAATATTTTATTTGTATTAAAATGTATGACATGCGTGATTAACATAAAAATAACAATGAAATATTGAATAATTAAATAATGAAGTTGAATTATAAATTGAATAAGAAAATGGAAGATTTTAATTTAACACAAATGTATTATTATTAGAATTATATAAACTTGCTAAATGTAATAAATATAATTAATAATATTCTATTTATATTAAAAGGTACAATAATTAGAATAGGGTGATTGGCATAAAAATAACACATTGAAATACTGAATAATTAAATAATGAAAGATTATAATTTAATAAAAATATGTGTTTTATTACTAGAATTATATAAGATTATTAAATGAAACAAATATGATAAATACTATTTTATTTGTATCAAGATGTCTGACACTCAGGTGCCACACTGTTCACACATTGATATGTTTGTAAAAAATAAAAAACTTACAAAATTCAACAATTAAGAAAGAGATTAGGAAGGATTCCATGGACGGAAATCCTAAAAGGAAAAGCAGCTCAAGATTCAAAATGGGATTACAAGGAGCTATTACAACAATAAATTAAAATTACCCATGTTTCCCCAAAAATAAGACCCCATCTTATATTTTTTTGAACCCTGAAATAAGCGCTTGGCCCTTTTTTCGGGGAGGTCTTATTATTTTGGGGTGCGTGGAGCAAGATGGGGCTCCTCTTGCTGTCTTACCTGATTTCCAGCTCTGTCTCCCTAACCCTAACCATAAGAAATGGCGGGGACCGGCTGCGCATGCATTTAAATATTTCTGGGGAGGGCTTATTTTCAGATGAGGGTTTTTTGGGGGGAGGGTTTATTTTGGGGGGAGGGCTTATTTTCAGAGAAACACGGTATATCTTTTCGATGGATCAGTAATGATTTCCCTTGCAAGTTTTTCCATTAAGGCATTCCTTCATTGATTATACTTTAATCTCATAGAATATAATTGTTCTTGTATAAAAAAATTGTCTAGATAATTGACTTGACCATGACCATCCTCCTGCTGGTACAATTAAAACGTATTCAGCAATTTCTTCCTGAACACGTACTTCAACTTAGAACTAGATTTAGAGCCAGGATTAGTTGTACCAAATGGATTTAGCAACTCAATGAGCAAACTTCTTAACTGCTTCAGAAAGAAGTTGCAATTTCACTTTATTATATCAATAGTGGATTGGCTTTGTCTAAAGCCTGCTTGTTCTTCTTCTACAATGAGCATCTCTGCATTTGCGCAGCGGCAGAAGTAGAAGACCTGGCTCACATCCTATTTGATTGGTGCTTGTATAAGGGGGTGAGAGACAGGTACCTTGGTCCATATACCAAATGAAGGACCCATTGGGATCCCCATATCAAAACAACTTACTTTATGTATGGCCAGAACCTGAAAATAACATTTAACACAGCACAGTACTTAAACAAAATGGTTCGGTTGAGGTCTGCATACGTGGGACCGATTGGGGTAGATTGCAAGGGTGACACTGAAATATAATTTTATGTCATTTTACTCTATTTTATATATCTATCAAATCATATTGTACCTAATCCTATAACTATTGTATTTTATCTACTTTTATTTTAAACTGTTTGTATAAGATTTTAATGGTGATATGTGTTTACACCTTGTGCTTTGATATGGCCTCTAGCCGTGATAGTGAACCTATGGCACGTGTGCCACAGGTGGCACATGGAGCCATATCTGTGGGCACGTGAGCGTTGCCCTAGCTCAGCTCCAGCGCACATATGTGCGCTGGCCAGCTGATTTTTGGGCCTTCCGGGCCCACTGGAAGTCAGGAAACAAGCCGTTTCCAGCCTCTAGAGGGCCTCCGGGCGGGCAGGGGGGAGGCCGTTTTCACCCTCCCTAGGCTCCAAGAAAGCCTCTGGAGCCTGGGGAGGGCAAAAAATAGGCCTACTGGGCCCACCGGTAACCCTTTTGCCATCGCATACCAAAAGCAGGGGTCGCTCAGGGAGGTCACATGTGCATGTGGGGGGGTTGAATTATGGGTGTGGGTATGCGCATGCGTGACCCCCCCACTCCCCACACTTCTGGCACGCAGTGGCAAAAAGGTTAGCCATCATTGGCCTATAGGCTAATAAAGCTAACTAACTAACTAACTTTATTATATGTTAAAGAGTTTTCTGGGAATTCCCTTCTGCAGATATTTACTAAACTCATTCAGTTACTCCAGCCATTCAGATACTGAGGAAGAGGGGGGGAAACAGGCTCATTCCTCTTAGCCTTGGTTTGACATAGAGTGTTTTGTGCCGCAAAGAAAATTGATTAGGAAATTCAAATTAAGTAAAGAAAATTCAGTTGAGCACCCCCTCCCCCCGCAGGACTTTATGTCCATGAAAAAACCAATACAAGCATCAATTACGAAGCAAGAAAAGATAATTTAATAAGGCTTCCTGGCAGCAACTGAAACTCAAAATAGAAATCCCATTTTATTCTGATGCCTAATCGCTTCCTACCCCACTGATAGGCCCTTACATTTCCCAACCTTTTACCTTCGTCTGTGTAGGACGACCACTATCTAATTCTCCTAAATTCGAACTAAATTTCAATGTTAACTTTCTCTCCAATTGGATCTCAGTTTTAAGTGCTGAAAAGAAGGCCCTTATAAATCAGCTTAAGTCTAATAAATCACCAAGCAATGATTTTAATCACTGCTGAAATATTACCGAACAATTTGGAAAGATAGACCTCAGTTCTTGCCTTCATTTACTTAGATTGATCACACTGCAGAAATCCCAGAGCACTGAACCTAGCATCATAGTGCCCATTTACAAAAATCTTGCCAGCTGATTACAGGGAGTCCTCAACTTACAACCACAATTATGACCACAAACTTTGGTCCCTGAGTGAAGTTGAGGCTGTAATATTATTATTTCATTCTACTGTGATAGTCGAAAGTCAATGCTTTTCTTTCCTTTTACTCTGTTGTGACTCCGACCCCCGAGCCTGTCCTAACAGAGGGAGAGGACTCAGAAGGTGAAGGAGAGGATTTTGCAAGGCCTCCCTCTCCAGGACCCTCCTCTCTGGCAATGCCTCAGGTTTCCTCCGCAGGCCAAGAGATATGCCAGGAGCAAGGCACTTCGGAGCAGCCGCAGATAGAGAGTGAGGAGGATGAGTTTTGGCTGGATCCCAGACAGCGTCGGAAGGATAAGCGTGCGCAGCAGAGAAAGAGGCGTGGGCAGGCCAGAGATTGAGCTGAGTCACTGGACCACACCCCACAAGGGATAAAAGGGGGTGTTTCGGCTATTCAGGCCTTGTGACAGACAAATTGAAAAACTCGAAGTCATATCGTGTTTCTAGAACCCTGTTAGAATCTCTTTTTGGATTTCTTCGGACTGGACTTTGACAATTCTTTGCTTTGTGGAATTAATTTGATATATCGGACTGAGGAGAAAAAACCTCCCTTAGTGAGTAAAATCTCTTGGCAGGCAGTTCATGGGTTGCTGCCAAGACTGTTATCTTAAAGGAATTCCTGACTGTTTGATTCATTAACTCCTGGCTGTCTGTTTGTGTGCGTGCGTGCGTGCGTGCGACGGGGACAGAACATATTCCTTTACCCTATACTTCTCCTTTTCCCTTCCCTATTTTCCACTATTTTCATTTTCGTTTGATTTTATATTTTGATAAGTTTAATATATTTATTTTTAAAAAACACCCATTCTTCTTTCTGAGTTAAAGTTGTAGGCAGCTCCATAAAAACAAGGCTTCTCTAGGCACTTTACTTCATGACTTGCCTCCCATAACCACCCAGAGATTAAAATGGGCAGCAATAAAACTCATAATAAAATAAATATAAAGACCAAACAAATGACAGCATAACAATCAGTCTCAGAACTGTCTCAGAATGAAGATATCAAATTGGTAGATAGGATCAACCATCAAGTGCAAATGAATGAACAATCAAGAAATACACTGCAGACTGCCATTTAGTAACTATGAATACTTTAGGAAGATATTCAGATGCCTTGATACCTACAAAGATGACCAGTGCAAGCAATGGTATTCCCCGTGACATTCTATGGTAGTGAAAGTTGAAGAAGCAGAATATAAAGAATATTAATTGTTTTGAACGTTGGTGTTGAAGAAAACTCCTGAGAATACTGTGGACAGCCAAGAAAACAAACAAACAAATAAACCCAGAATTCTCACTCAAGACATATAATGACTACTTCAGATACATTATATGTAGACCTAGCTTTCTGGAGAAATATTTAATGGAAATGTGAAAAGAAAGGTGAAAGAGGATAACTAGCAGCAAACTGGATGAACTCAGTTACAGTGGTGATGGGCAGGGTGCTGGAACACCTGAAAACTCAAGTTAGGGAGAGATCCTCATGGAGAAATTTTATGTATCTGCTAAGAATCAATACCAAGGCACCCTATCAATCCATCCATCTATCAGAAATACTACATATGTCAAATGGCACATACAGCTAAATAAATAGCTCTTGCAACAAATATGACAAGGAGGAGGAACAAGAGAGTGCAAGTGCACTTAAAAGTAAAGCAATATTCACTGTTTGGATCTTACCTTTCTTATGTTGGTCCCTACATAGCTCTTGGGCTCCTCTTTAAACTGAGATGACCTGGAATAATATAAACAGACAAAGATATTAAATACAGGGAATACAAGGAAGTTCTCTATTTTTTTAATGCTAATTTTATTAAAGTTTATAATATACAACAAATACTAATAAAAACAATTTTAGTAACTTATCACCTTCTCTTAAAATACAACAAATGACCTCTTCTTCTCATATCCATCTCTTTATCAATAAACAAATCCATAAAATGTCATCATTTCACTCTTGATGTTAAGCAGAAGTTCATTAAGTTCATTACCAGACAACAACAAATCTATTTTAATCTTGATCATTTATTTCTAACAATCTTGATTTTTAGTCCCTTCAAATAATGTCACAGCACTTGTTTTTATTTTTACTTTTTCTTTGTCCTTTCTCACAAAATTCTTCAAAACTTCAACAAGCCTCTTTTATAAATCCAATATAGGAAAATTATTCAGGTGACTCTCTTGGTTTGTTTATCCAGTGTAATAAGTCATTCTTGTAGCCCGTCATTCTTAAATCCATTTTTAAATTAGGCTCAATTGTGTCAGGTAACCTTTGTTCCTCTTTGATAGCATCTTTTAAACAGAGTCTACCTATAGAGGCGGATACTCTTAAAATTTACTTCTATTTTTTAAAAAATATTCTTCAATATATCTAAAATGGCATATGTGGATGACCTTGGGGGACACGGGAAAGCAATGCTTCCTAGGGAACAATCAGAACAAGAGAAGGGGGAGTCCTCAGCTGCTTAACATTCAGAGAAAGAAATCTAAGAAAGACCCTTCCTAATTGATCAGATTGTTAAAAGTGGTAGCAAGAAGTTTGTACATTCGGATTTCTAACGTTCTGTTAATGTAGGCTTACAATAAAGTAGATCTAGTTCATCTAGTAGCATTTCCTGTCTCATTTACCCAGGTCTGACAATGTCCAAATTTAAAATATTCTGTATTAGTAAGTCAAGTTGAAATGTTCTTCTCCTTTAATTGTAATCTTTTGATCCTTCTATTCCCTCTGGTGTCCAATTTTTAAACTCTTAGTTTTTTTAAAAAAGAATTCAAAACAAAAGCATTTTCCCATGGGAAGGATTCTTTATAATTAATTCCAAAATCTTATGTCAAATTTATCTGGACCCTCAATCCTTTTGTAACTTTCTAAAATTTTAGTTTTAATTGCCCCTTTGCTGTTTGTTCAGGAAATCTTTTTTAAAACCCTTAAATTTTTATTCCAATTTCTTTTGCTAAGGATTGAAGGAAACTCACCCAGTGCTATAAACCTGTTGATCCCAAGGTTCCTAATAAGCAGTTAACAAGCAATTTCTGAAAGTGATTAGAAAACCTAGTGTATGAGGCCAGTGTCTTTTTAGTTTCCATTTTTAGCAAAATGGCTATTCACTTGTCCCCCAGAGCTCTTAAACCTTTTCAGTCTCCTCATGAGAAACAACTCTTTGGATTACATGTGTGCGATCTTGTCCTCTCCTTTTTTAGAGAGGAATTATGAAAAGCCAGTCTGTTTGTCAGCTCCACTTTCTGTGGAGTTGTCTTCAATTCAACATTTTTTTCCTCTGGAAGTCCAAGAAAGTACTCTTCTTAACATTCAACAGATAGTTATAATGCTTTTATTAGAATCTTTTTTTATATGCAGTCTCTTTACTTTCTTCTGGTCAGACGTTTCCTTACATTTTCTAATCAATGTTACAAAAAATAATAACAGACAGAATAACAGAGTTGGAAGGGACCTTGGAGGTCTTCTAGTCCAAACCCCTGCCTAGGCAGGAAACTCTATACCACTTCAGACAAATGATTATCCAACATCTTCTTAAAAACTTCCAGTGTTGCAGCATTTGCAACTTCTGGAGGCAAGTTGTTCCACTGATTAATTGTTCTAACTGTCAAGAAATTTCTCCTTAGTTCTAAGTTGCTTCTCTCCTTTTTTTTTATTGAAAAAGTTTTCAAATACAAATTTTTCCCCCTTTTTTTTCCCCCTCTCCCTCCCCCTCCCTAACCCCCCCTCCCCACCCATCCCCCGTGACTTCTTCATAACAAAAAAAAACCCTAATTCATAACAGATTACTTACTCCCTCCTCTAAATATTGACCTTTACTTACTAAAAATATTATTAATATTATAACATCCCCCTTTATCCATACATTTCTGAAAAGAGAAAAGGAAAAAAAAAAAAAGACATTATACTATAACATTATAGAATAACTTCTCCACTTAACTATACGATAAGTCCTACTTTAACATTTAATCTTCTATATATATTACTATAACATTTCAAAGCGGCCTTCCCCATAAAATCTAGTTTAACATTTATTCCACTCTATCCATTTCCTCCACTCCCCTAAATATATCACTTAAAATCCCTTTTCTTAGACTAATCAATCTACTAACTAGCTTATTCACCCACTATCATGCAAAATTACCATACACAACATTTCTTAATATCTTTGATTCACTGCCCACACTACTTAAAAATATATGTCTATATTTTCCATTATATCTAAATAAAAAAAAAAGAAAAGACAATGACTTTAAATTTATAATCCATATAGTATCTTCTTTGAGGTCTTTCCACTGGATTGGTAGAACCAACATCCATAATCGGGTAACATAGCTTGCTGGTGCAACAGTTTATTCAGGATCTTCAATCATATCTGCCCCCATCAGTAGTAAATATCTTCTTATATGTATAAAAGTAAAAACAACCACCCGAGTGACATTATAATTATATTCCATATAGTAATAATTGTGGGTTTCATCAGGATTATTAATTCCCATCATCGTAGTGGGTAACAACCCGATCTTCTGCATGCCCCAGCATAATTCTCTTGCCTTGTGATTCAAGATAATATAATATGTTTATCAACACAAAAAGAAATTCCAAAGTGGATAATTCAAATCCATCAGTTTAAGGCTCGTTTCACGTCCCCAAATTACGGCCATGCAGAGATCTGCCACAATCCTCAGGATGATATTAACCAATACGTCGCCTCTTCCATGTTTACACATAATCATTCATATTTTAAAGTCACTGGCTTCACTGTTGCCTGATTTAGAAATTTCTATTTTTATGCCACCTATTTCTTTTTTTTTTCTTTTTTTTTTTTGTGGGTTTGGTTTCCATCCTGGTTTCCTTTCTACAAATTGTGTATCATCTGGTCAGTTTTTATTCTGCTTTGTAGATTGGTCTTGCTGGTTTTGTTTTTGTATCTCATGTTTCTTTTTTATCCCTTGTATATCCCCTAATTGGTTTCCATGCTTATCCTTGCCTTGATAAGTCATCACATTAAGGTTAGATGCCTCTTCTCTCAAATTTGTAGATAGTCCAGCTGGGGTATCCAATAAATCCAAAGGCAATTCATCTGGTACAGTCTCTGTAATTCGATATTTTACCTTTATTTCCAGCTCCTTCTGCTTATCCTGTATTATACCTGAAGATGTTAAGTTCATTTTCAACCTATTTTGATAAAATTCTTCCGCTCTTTCAACAGTATTTAGCTGATATCTTTCTCCTTGGTATCTAAATATAATACCAACTGGGGCGTCCCACCTGAATGGGATATTTCTCTTTTTTAACTCATTTACCAGAAAACCAAATTTCTTCCTTTCCATCAATATCTTAGGTGGGAGTTCCTTGTAAATCCAAATCTTTCTTCCATACAATTGCAAATTAGAATTGAAGGAATTTTGCACGATATTATTCCTAATTTCTTTATCTATAAAATAAATCACCACATCTCTAGGCAATTGCCTTTGCTTGGCAATCCAGGAGTTTATTCGATAAACTCTGTCAATCCTACAAAACACTTCCTCAGGTTGAACCTTTAGAATCCCAGCTAGAATTTCAGAAGATATTTTCCTTAAATCATCTCTATTATTTTCCTGCAAACCTCTTAATCTTATCGCGTATTCTGTGAAATTATATTGTACCATTAAAATCTCTTTTTCAATCTTCTGTTGCAGATTTTCTGCATTACCATACTTTTGATCAGCATCCATTTTAGGTTTTTCTTCTAAGCTATTATCCTGAGTGTTTGTCAAATCATTTTCAATTTTCTGAATTCTATTGTCCAATTTATCTTGAGTTTCTTCCATTTTAGACTCTAGTACATTAGTATTTGTGTCCAACTGTATCATAAATTCTGTAAAACCATTAGCCACTTTTAAAAAAAATTTCTCCAAAAAATCAAACTTAGATTTCACCAATTCTTTAATTTCCTGCTTAAATTTTTCAAGTTGCTGATTCACAATCTCCTCCCTTCTTTCAATCTCCTCTATAAAAAATTCTATTATATTAAAATCAGGTTTCTGAGACTGAAGAGTTAAGACTTGTTCCTTTAAGTTGTTGGTGGGGGAATCCCCCCCCCTTCTTGTTTATCTGACTTTATGAGTCTCAGTGCCATGTTTCCGCCCAGGCAGGCTTTGTTAAAAAAAAAAAGCAAGAAAAAAAAAAAAGACTGCTTTCCAATCAACAACAATATCAAGTCTCCAAGGGAAAAAAAAGAGAAAAAGACACAGGAGCGAAGTTTTGTCTACAAATGTAGCCAGTGGTATTTATTCCGCTACATTGTAGTAATAGAAAACAGAAGGACTTTCCCTTTCAGCCTCTCCTCCAGCCGACGCCATTTTAAAAGGCTTTTTTTCCTCTTTCTTTTCCTCCTCTCTCTTAAGTATTTTTTTTTTAAAAAATCAGTAAAATACTTGCGGTTCAGTATTACAGGTCCAGCTCACGTTTTCTTTGAGTAGTCTGTTAAATTTGTAGGCTTGCTTTTTGACGCCTGGCTCTGCATTAGCAGAGGTCTCCCAAAGCCCGGAGCAGCGGCTGGGGATACGGGGCATCTCATCCGCTCCGTCCCAAAAGTAAAAGAAAAACTTTTGGGACTCCGCAGAGAGTTCTACCCACCCCTGCCGGCTCTATCTCCGTTTCCTCATGGAAACGGAGTTTTTTCGAGCCGCCATTCCGTTGTGAAGGCGGCTCTGTACAGGCAATGGAAGCTGACGATCCCAAAGGAACGTCTGGCAGCGACGAGCAGCAAACCGGAAGTCTAAGTTGCTTCTCTCCTTGATTAGTTTCCACCCATTGCTTCTTGTCCTACCTCAGGTGCTTTGGAGAATAGCTTGACTCCCTCTTTTTTGTGGCAGCCCCTGAGATATTGAAACACTGCTATCATGTCTCCCCTAGTCCTTCTTTTCATTAAACTAGACATACCCAGTTCCTGCAACCATTCTCGATATGTTTTAGCCTCCAATCCCCTAATCATCTTTGTTGCTCTTCTCTGCACTCTTTTCTAGAATCTCAACATCTTTTTTACACTGTGGCAACCAAAACTGAATGCAGTATTCCAAGTGTGGCCTTACCAAAGCATTATAAAGTGGTATTAACACTTCACGTGATCTTGATTCTATCCCTCTGTTTATGCAGCCTAGAACTGTGTTAGCATTTTTGGCAGCTGCTGCACATTGCTGGCTCCTATTTAAATGGTTGTCCACTAGGACTCCAAGATCCTTTTCACAGTTACTACTATTGAGCGAGGTACCACATATACTATACCTGTGCATTTCGTTTTTCTTGCCTAAATGTAGAATATTCAAGTCTGTCAAGATCCTTTTGTATCTTAAGCCTATCTTCTGGAGTATTGGCTACTCCTGCCAACTTGGTGTCATCTGCAAATTTGATGAGTTCCCCATCTATCCCCTCGTTCAAGTCATTGATGAAGATGTTGAAGAGTACTGGGCCTAAAACAGAGCCTTGGGGTACTCCACTGCATACTTCCCTCCATGTATATGCAATTCCATTGAGGACTACACATTGAGTGTGGTTGGTCAGCCAGTTACAAATCCATCTGGTGGTGATGCTGTCTAACTCACATTTTTCTACTTTATCTAGTAGTAGGTTATGGTTGTATAACAAAAGTATATATTTTGTTATATAACAAAAGTAACAATCATACTAATCCAAATATGAATAATCCATATTGTATGTGTGTATACACACACTCAGTACTGTGCAAAGTTATAGGCAGTTGTGAAAAAATGCTGTAAATTAAGAATGCTTTCAGAAATAGAAGTGTTAATACTTTATTCTTATCAATTAACAAAATTGAAAATAAATGAACAGAAGAGAAATCCAAAAACAAATCAATATTTGGGCTGACCACCCTTTGCCTTCAAAACAGCTTCAATTCTTACATTTGAACACTTGAACAAAGTCAGGCATTTTGTAGGATTACAGTTAGTTATATGATTAACAAATTATACCAAGTAGGGGCTAATGACCAATCATTTCATATGTAGGTGGTGTCACTGCGTTAAGTGTTTGCCAGCTGAGCTCCCATTCTAAGACTTACGGTAGCCTGGCCAGGGAATTTATCTGTAGCTGAGATAAGGCTGGTCTTGTGAGACATTGGACTACTGCGCATGTCTACATTCTTTCATTTCCTTTTTCCTTTGTCCATCTGTGTGATAACTGTCGGTAAGATGTAGTTAGCTAGTTTTGTACTTTTATAATAAAATGTGTTCTGTCCCCCCACCTCACATAGGCAGACACACGAGCAAAAGACGTCTTGGTTTGAAGATGGTTTAGTTCTGGTGACGGACAAGATGTTCTGTCCCCCCACCTCACATAGGCAGACACACGAGCAAAAGACGTCTACCAGTAATTTATTTTTACAAGCCGACCTGAATCCTTTGGCAGATAAAAGTTCTGGCGGCTACTTTCCAAATGCCTGCCAAGTTTCTTATCAACTCTAGAAACAGGAGTCAGCGTATCTGCAGTCCGTTGCTGGGGCAACCAAGAGTTCACAAGGCACAAAAGAGTAGTCAGAAGTCATTCACAAAGTCCAAGCCTTATCTTCCGAAAGATATCCCATCCGAAGCTCACGATATGCAGTTTTTGTCCGTCACAGAGCCTGCAGAGCAACCCCACCCACTTTTATCTCCTGTGGGGCATGGCTCAGTGACTCAGCAATCTCTGGCCCTTCCACAACTCTTCCTTTGCTGTGCACGCCTCTCCCTCCGCTGCTGCCTGGGATCAATCCAAGATTGATCTTCATCACTCCTTATTAGTGGGTGCTCCGACATGCCTTCCTCCTGGCCTTCAGCTGGAACCTGAGGCGTTGCCAGAAAGGAGGGTCCTGGAGAGGGAGGCCTTGTCACTTCCTCCCCATCACTTTCAGAGTCATCTTCCTCCGTGAGGACAGGCTCGGGAGCCGGAGTCACAACAAATGTTTCTTAGAATATATACATCGGGTATTCTTTCTTTGAGAGTATACCCTATGGAAAACAAGATTCATTCACCTCTAATTAATTACAGTTTCCCCAGGGGGGAAACGAAGCTGATTCACGCTTCGACAATGGTAGAAGAGGATGGTTTGATTTATTTTGTTTTCCTTGGCTGTTACTCAACTGATAAGCAAATAGGCTATTAAGCATAGATTTAGTCGGCAACCGAGGAATGCTGATTATTTACTGCAAACATGCCGAGAAAGAAAAAGATCAAAACAAAATACAGAATACAGTCTGCTGAAGACATAGATCTCTCTGATCTCTCTGATGAAGCGGCAAAAAGAATTTTAAAGAGGCTTTCAACTTTTCAAACACCGCTTGCTTCAGCAACCAGAATTGAGGAAGGTGCTGTTGGGGGAACTGTTAATGAAGACGATGTGCTGCTGAGGTCAGTGACGCCCCCTTCTGATTCCATATGCCCTCAATTAATTACTAAAGAATTTACTAAAGAAGCCCTGGAATTTGAAAGGCTTGGTGCCAAACCTAAAATTACACAAGTGGCTGGGTTTTCTTTACCACAGAGAGAGATGAAATTCATTATTCTCCTCCTACCCCTGAAGAAACTCTGCATGATAAGGCTGTGCGAAGTTATTGTGATCAAATAGAATTTCTGGAACATGAGCTGCACAAGGCAAAAGTGTTTGTTTCTATACTTAAGCCAGATAAGAGGGACTCTCTTCTTTTTCAAATTCCTGAGTCCTCCATTTTTTTTTTCTTTTTCGAAGCCAAAGCCACTCCTCCAGGAGGGTTTTGTGTCAGGCAAATCAGAACAGAAAGCAGTGTCCACGTCACATTTAACTCGTGATGCTGGACCTTCTCTGATTACACATGACTTTGCAATGCCCGAAACTAATGTTTCAGGACCACCTGCTGGCGAAAGTAATTTACAAAATAAAGCTGAAGTGCACTCCACAATGCAGCAGTTAAGAAAATTACATCAGACTGTTTCAACCATGTCCCTAAATCAATCAGTTCTTCAGGCTGCAACGCCACATGTGTCTTCACAGGCTCAATCATCAGCACCCCCTGGTGGTACTGATGACGTTTTTGTCCAAATTCCTAATTTAGATGGAGCACAGCAACGCTTAAGGCAGGCCATTTTGATATTGCAGCTCAAGCACCAGGTGCAGATGGAGCACAACCACCACAAGTCCAAATACATCAGCCTCAGGTTCAACTACAAGTGCCTTTAGCTGCACAGCCCGCTCAGCCAAGACCAGCACCTGTTCCAATGGTACCACAGGTGTTTCCTCAACAGGCATCTTCTATTGTTCCACTGGCTGGAGATTCAAAATTAAAGCGTTCAGGACCCAATTATAAAGCATGGGTCAGTGAGGTTGGACTTTTACTCCGTAGAGAAGGTACCCATTGCATGATCCTCCTGACCAGCCATGGACTCCTGCAATAAGAGACTTAGATACTAAAGCATGCACAACATTACTGATGTCCATGGGTACTGAACTGCAGGTTACTTTTCCAACTGATGCAACTGCCCAACAAATTTGGGCCAAATTAGAAACATGCTACCAGCCTGTTTCAATTGAATCTACATGTTTGCTCTTGTCTGAGTCCCATGGTTCGAGATTAAAACCTGGTGAATATATTGGAGAACATTTAACTAAAATGAAAGGAATGAGAAAGGAATTGGGTGAAAGAGGCTATAATATTGATAATTTTCAAATGATCAGCATTATTATTAATTCATTGAATTATGAATGGAAAGATGCCATTACAAAGATTAATCAAGTGCCCATTCCTCAACGCACAGTGGATCATGTATGCAGAATTTTAACCGAAGAAGAGGCATTTATGCTTGCCACACCACATTTGAGAGAACCACTTGCATCATTGAGCCTGGATAGCTCAACAGACAGAGCTCTGTAATTTAACACCAGCTGTCTGCAATTAAAGTAAGATCGAATCCCGCCAGGCTCAAGGTTGACTCAGCCTTCCATCCTTTCTAAGGTAGGTAAATTGAGGACCCAGTTTGTGGGGGCAATAAGCTGACTTTGTATAAATATACAAAAGGATGAAGGCTATTGCTTAATGCATTGTAAGCCGCCCTGAGTCTCCGGAGAAGGGTGGCATATAAATCAAATTTAAAAAAAAAAAAAAGAGCTCCAGCGAGGCGCCCCTTCCAAAGAAGAGCCTACGTTCCAAGGATGCCAAGATGCTACATCTGTAATCGTGTGGGACACGCCACCCGAGATTGTCCCCAACGATTTCCAGCTCCCATCACGTACCAGTCCAGAGGAACAGACTCCAGAGGAGGCAGAGGCGGAAAGCAAGGTCGTCGTGGTCCAAGGCGTGATCCATAAGCTCCACTCGCCACATTGGCTTTAACCAACGATTCACAACCTCGTCCAGAATATGACAGACGACTTCTGTGGACTTTAGATAGTGGCACAGCATTGCATGTTACCTACAGAAAGGAACTTTTCACAGAGATGCACAAGCCTGAATCTAAACTACGTGAACTTTATTCTTTTTCCAATCATCCTTGTCAGGTCGTAGGAAAAGGAAATGTTTATGTTGAAGAGCTTGATGCATTCTTTCCTGATGTTTATTATATGCCAACAGCAAATAGTAGTTTGCTTAGTCAGAGTCACTTGTCTAGAATATTAAAGTTCCAGGTTCACCACCTCGAAAAAGCAAGTTATACAGAAAAAGCAAGTTATATAGCAAGTTATATAGTCATTGCTGAAACCATGTTAATTGGTGGTGTTTATTACATAAAGCCAAAGTCTAAACCACAAGCACAGGCAAGTATACAGACTCCAAAAGGGGAGAGCACAGGCCCAGAGAGAGATGTTCCAGAGAGAGATCCTGTTGCTACTGCAAAGGCTCCTAAAGCCAACAAAAAAAAAATTAGGAAACAGGTTGCTCAGAGCAAGCTTGAGGTTCCTGACAAAATTGTTAATGTTGAAAATTTACTAACTGGTAAACCTTTGCATTATAGTATATCCATAAGTGGCACAGAAGATTGGGGCATGCCAGTTTCCGTGTTCTTAGGAAGATGCTGGAGTTTGCGAGAGGTTTGGATCTAAAGGGGTATAAGGTGTTTTTCGATTGTGCTGTCTGCAAAAAGGCCAAATCCAAAGCAGCAGCCATTCCAAAACGCGCTACACGCCTGTCAACACGCATTTTTTATTTGGTACACACTGACATAGTAGGTCCTTTTACGCCAACACTTGGTGGTAAAAAATATTTTCTAACAATTGTTGATAGATATAGATATGGATATGTATATCCTATGAAAGAAAAATCTGAGACCTTTCAGATCTTAAAAGACTTTGCCGCTCTTGTTTATATCCAACACGGAGTTAGCATCGCTAGAATTCAAAGTGATCGTGGTGCTGAATTCATGTCTCAGCGGTTCCAGGACTGGATGCGTAAGAATGGGATTCTTCCTCAGACTTTGGCCCCTTATACACCGGCGCATAATGGGGTGGCAGAAAGGCGACAAGGGATCCTACAAACCATGATGCGTTGTCTCCTAGAAGACGCCAACCTCAGTATCCCATACTGGGGTGAAGCTATTAAATATGCAAATTACATTGTCAACCGTACTTGGAGTAGTGTAATAAATCAGACTCCTTTCTTCATGTTGTATGGTTACAAGCCCGATCTCAAAAACCTCCATATTTTTGGTTCATACGCTATGGTGAACATTCCCTTCGCTCAAAGAAGGAAAGGAGGTCCAGCAGCAAAGAGGATGAGATTTATGGGTATTGATGGTAATTCAAAGTGGAGCAAATTTATTGACTCCAAATATGTAATTGTGATTTCCCAATTCGCTAATTTTGAGGAAGATGCTATCATTCCAATGATCCTGGAGTTTATTTTCCTAGAGATGATGTTGCTGATGCCACGCAGTCTGATGATCAAAATTCACAGGCAAATGTTCCATCCACTAGTTCTTCTCAACCTGATGTTCCATCTTCGCAAGCCACCGATGCCGACGCTAGCGACGATAATGAAGACGAGGATGAAATGGAAGAAGAATGGACGGCTGCTTTGAGGCGTTCCAAGAAGGCCACAAAGGGGATCCCTCCACACCGATATTCGTAGCAACTGACAAAAGCACTCTTGCCTCTGATTTGTACTGTTACACTTCCTCCTGATAAGTTCACACAAATCAAGCATCTTCCTGACTCAGAGCAAGAGAAGTGGTATGAGGCAATGCAGGCTGAAATGGACAGTCTAAAGAAACTTAAGGTGTTTACGCCTGCAAAACCTCCAACAAACAAAAAAGTCATTGGCACTCGATGGGTCTACAGAATCAAAAAGAAGCCAAATGGTGAGTCGTTGTACAAGGCCAAACTTGTAACTCAGGGTTTCGCTCAACGTTATCCTGAGGACTACACAAATACCTACTCACCGACAGTCCGGACTGAGAGTGTAAAAATTGCTTTAGCCACAGCAACTATTCTTGGTTTAGAAGCTTTCCAGTTCGATGTTGACACGGCTTATCTACATGCTGACCTAGATGAGGAGATCTACGTAAGAGATCCTCCAGGGTTCCGACAGCAAGAAGGGATACCTGGTTTCTACACAAAAGTCTTTATGGTCTGAAACAGTCTGGTTTAATGTGGTACTTATGTCTTACTGACAAATTAAATTCAATGGGCTTTATTAAGTCCAAAACTGATGAATGCGTATTTACAAAAAGATCTGATAATATGTATGAGATAGCTCTTGTTTATGTTGATGATATTGTTTATATTAGTCTAAATAAGCAGATGAGTGAGAATTTTGCTAAAGCTTTGCAGAGATATTTCACATTGAAATCTTTAGGTCATGTTAGCACTTATTTGGGTGTTCAGATTGACAAAACACAGAAGGGGTTTAGTCTTTCACAAGAGGATAAAATTGAACAACTTTTGCATCATTGCAACATGAAAAATGCTAATACAGGAAGCATACCCATGCAAACAGATTTCCACAACTTGACACATGAACCAAGTCCTGAGTTCGAGGATCAAACACTTTATCGTTCAGTTATTGGGTCACTGTTGTATATTAGTAGTTGGACTAGCCCCGACATTGCACTTAGTGTTAAATCTCTTGTCTCGACACATAGGTAAGGCAAAACAGTTTCATTGGGCATGTGTTAAGAAATTATTGAAATACTTCAAACACACTAAACATATGAGGCTATTGTTAGAACAGACACACATTGATTATGCAGAATTATGTTATTATGCAGATTCTGATTGGGCGAGTAATAAGAAAACATGTAAAAGTACTTCAGGTTATATGATATTCTTAAATGGATTCCTGTTTACTGGCATGTGCGAAAACAGAATTTTGTTTCTTGTTCATCTACTAAGGCTGAATATGCTTGTGTTTCAGATGCATGTAATTCTCTAACTTGGTTTGATGCTTTGGTAACAGATATCTGGACACACCCGAGCCGACCAATCACCGTGATTGAAGACAATGAATCTGTGGTTTATATTTCTGAATCACGTTTCACAGGTTCTAGGTCCAGACACACTGACATCCGTTACAAAAATATAAAACAATTAGTGAAACAAGGTTTTGTAAAATTGCAGTATGTGCCTACACATGATCAGATTGTTGATATGCTCAACAAACTGCTTCCAGCAGCTCAGCACGAGTATCTGCGTAAGAAGATGTGCCTTAATTGATGGCAGTACTTGATGTCCGCTCAACTGACAAAGAAGGGGTTGTCCCTGCATTAAGTGTTTGCCAGCTGAGCTCTCATTCTAAGACTTACGGTAGCCTGGCCAGGGAATTTATCTGTAGCTGAGATAAGGCTGGTCTTGTGAGACACTGGACTACTGCGCATGTCTATATTCTTTCCTTTCCTTTTTCCTTTGTCCATCTGTGTGATAACTGCAGGTAAGATGTAGTTAGCTAGTTTTGTACTTTTATAATAAAATGTTTCTTAGAATATATACTTCGGGTTTTCTTTCTTTGGGAGTATACACCATGGAAAACAAGATTCATTCACCTCTAATTAATTACAGTTTCCCCAGGGGGGGAACGAAGCTGATTCATGCTTCGACAGGTGGAAACACAGTCATTAACTGAAACAGAAAAAACTGTGTAAAAGGCTTAAAACTGGGTGAGGCACAACCAGACTTTGCTACTAAAGTGAGATTGTGGAAGACAGTTTCATGTCACCAGGCAAAGATTGCAAAACAGACTGGGGTTTCAAGAGTTTGCTGCTCAAACTCTTTTGAAGAAGCACAAAGAAGCGGGCAACATTAAGGATCACAGACATGGTGAGGAAGGAAGGAAACTTAATGCAGCAGATGACAAACACATCATGCTCACTTTCCTTTGACATCAGAACATGTCCAGCAGTGCCATCAGCACAAAACAGGCAGAAACCAGTGCAACCCAGATACACCTATCTACTGTCTGGAGAAGTCTGCCAAAGGTGGTCTTCATGAAAGAACTGCAGTCAAAAAGCCATGCTTCCAAAGTGGAAACAAGGCTAAGCGACTCAATTATATAAGAAAATATCAGAAGTGGAGTGTAGAAAAATGGCAGAAGGTGCTCTGGACTAACGAGTCAAAATGTGAAATATTTGGCTATAGCAGAAGGTAGTTTGTTCACAGAAGGGTTGGAGAGGGTACAATAATGAGCATCTGCAGGCAACAGTGAAGCATGGTGAAGGTTCCTTGCAAGTTTGGGGCTGGATTTCTGCAAATGGATTTGGAGATCTGGTCAGGATCAATGGGGTCCTCAATGCAGTAGATACCAATCCATCATGCCCTACCATTAGGGTGACATGTGATTGGCCCCCAATTTATTCTGCAGAAAACAACAATCCCAAACATGCAGCCAATGTCAGAACTATATTCAGTATAAAGAAGAACAAGGAGTTCTGGAAGTGATGGTTTGGCCCCCATAGAGCCCTGATCTCAACATCATTGAGTCTGTTTGAGATTACATGAAGAGACAGAAGGATTTGAAGCAGCCTACATCTACAGAAGAACTGTAGTTAGTTCTCCAAGATGTTTGGAACAGCCTTGAAGGAATCTTGCTGAATTCCTTCAAAAACTGTGTGCAAGTGTACCTAGAAGAATTGATGCTGTTTTGAAGGCAAAGGATGGTCAGCCCAAATATTGATTTGATTTGGATTTCTCTTCTCTTCATTTACTTTCCATTTTAATTAAGAAGAATAAATTATTAACACTTCTATATCTGAAAGCAATTTGCACAACTACCTAAAACTTTTGCATGAGTGTGTGACAGTGGTGGGTTGCCCCCAGTTCGGACCAGTTTGCAAGAACCGGTAGTAAAACTGATGGGAGGCTCCGCCCACTGACCCGGATATCGTCAGGAAGCTTCTGAGCATGCGCAGAAGTGCGTGAGCATGCGCACAAAGCAAGTGTGCACAGGCACTCCTGTTGCCAACTGGTAGTAAAGGTAAGTAGAACCCACCCCTGGTGTGTGTGTGTGTGTGTGTGTGTGTGTGTGTGTGTGTGTGTGTGTGTGTGTGTTCATGTGCAGAGTTCTGTTAGAACTGATATTCTTAGAAAATGATTTGTTAGGCCAGGTCATAAATTGTCCCTTAAGTCAAGATGGCCTCAGAAAATGATCTGAGTTGAAGGGTTTGGGCTGTAAATAACATTTTTGATAACAGAACTAAAAAAATGCAGATGTGGGAATTCCCTTTATAATACTTTGGAAAAAATGGCTGGATATATAACTATCTTAGGTTCATTTGTATTTATAAATCACATTAAAGCTAAGATTATTTCTTGAAACGGTAGACTAGGTACATGGGTCAACTAAGTCAATGGTCGACACCAGTTATCATATTTCACAATTGTAGCCAGTAAAGTGCTCCTGAGAATTCACCAACAAAATGTCAAATGATTGGATTTCAAAGACAGCAAAAACATTGATATTATGGTGACTCTGAAGTAAGCAAAAGTTAACAATTTTGTATTTTATATTTTTAGCTCCCCATCTAAAATTTGAAGAAAATTAGTGGCATAATCTATGAAGAAATGTGGACCTGGCCTTTGGAAAAGGTAGATATGAGCAAACCATTTCAGGTGAATTTTCAGAAAAGATTATTCAGTCCTAAGAGGAAAATGTGAGAAAGAAACTTAAAATAGCATCACTTTGATTTTGTCTGGCAGAAGATGGAAGCAGAGAAAAACATGACAGACTTTCAAGATTCTGTCATTTTACCCTATAGAAATTAAACGTTTCCTGGGATTCTTGCCGTGCCTGTTTCCTGTCCTAGGCTATCTTAAATGACTGACCCAATCTCCACAACAGTGGAGCCAGTGCTAATCATTTTCTACTATTCGTCAGTGCTAATCATTTTCTACTATTCTAAACCATCCTGGATACTGTGCTCAGGGGTGAAATCCAGCAGGTTCTGACAGGTTCTGGAGAACCAGTAATGGAAATTTTGAGTAGTTCGGAGAACTGGCAAATACCACCTCTGGCTGGCCCCAGAGTGATAACACATTCCTCAGTTTCATATATTATTTTATTCTTACTTATTGTCAGTGAAGAAGATACATTTTGATGAAAGGACAAGCTTTGCAAGGACCTGATAATACTTGGAATAGAGTATGCATATACATAACCACTAACATATTTGGAAATGTGCAATCTTCCCACCCTTGAAGGGCCATTTGAGCAGTGCTGAGACAAATACAAGAACGTTTACCTTGTGAAGAGCAGCTGTACCATGTCGACCAGAGTGTGCTCTGCAGATTTTCTCAATAACTCTGAAGACAAAAACAAATAACACAGGTGTCATTATGCCATGTGATATTATCTAGAGGCTTCTTCGTGTAGACTTCCCTCCAAGTGTTGCTTACAAAGGATTACTAGAAATTTATTAAAACCAATCCAGGCTCAGCTGTGCAGAAAGAAAAGGAAAGATACACCAAGCCGCACTACAGAGATAGAGGAATGTAGAGATGAGAAAGAAAAAGACAGAGGAACAGGAAATGATTAGCAAAGTCAACTACTTTTCTAAAAAAATTAAGGAATGTAAACTCAATTTTGCACATTTAGCATATTTTATGTTTATTTACTTTTCAGCATTCAAACTTATTAAATACAGAAATAATATATGACAAAACAATATAAATGTTTATGATTTGCTTGTTTCATTGCAGACCTACCACTAAGCCTCATCTCAAAGCATATACGGAAGCAAGACTGCATGATTTCACACACAGATTCATTTGTGAGATGAGCTCCAACTGGAGCAAGGAGGAGAGTCCTCAAGACCTGAAAGAAGAACAAATCAATATGAAAAGTTATATTCTAATCACATTTTAATATCAAAAACATTCATATGAAATAACAAAGAAACATTTTAAATATCAACTGAACAGTGGAAGAATACTTCTTTTTAGTATTATCATTTCGCCAACTATTCCCATATAAGTGAATGAGAGCAAATTCTTTCCCTGCCACAGAATTGTTTGGATACAGCATGAAGTCTGAACAAAACATTTCTCCAAATCAGTCTCTATGGACAGAGATTGAATACTTAAAATTACTCATAATTTTTAAGAACTCTGACTAACACTGTAGTCTGAGTTTTGGGTAGGTCAATGATAAATAATACCAGGTCACTGGTAAATAATTTACAAATTGTCTTATTGAACTCAGTGAGGTAGTGTGTAATAAGACCTTTTTCAACACAGCTATACCTCTTTTATAACAGTTTCAACTTATTGATACTTTGAGGCTGTCTGGTGTAAAATACACAATATTTTACTTGTATTAAAGTCAATTATATGTTCATTATATGTATTATATGTTCATGTTCCAAAATTTCAAAGTAAGAGATTTTTTTCGATTTTGATCATTCTGTTATAGATTTACTTATGAGTTAAGGACCATTGTTGTGCTCCATGACTTTCATTTAAATTTCAGCTCATGGACATATATTATATAGCTTTCCTGTACATTTGCTGGTATAATCCAGAATCCATTTTTCCTTCAGTGATTGCAAGTTAGCCCCAAACTATTGTATTCCCATTATCATACTTCATAGTTGTTCCAAAAGTCTGTGGAATCTTTCAGGCAGGATGAGATAGGCAGCAATGGATTTTCTGGAGACCAGTGGATTCCACATTACAGTTGCAAGAAAAAGTATGTGAACCCCTTGGGATTACGTGGAGTTTTGCATGAATTGGTCATAAAATGTGCTCTGAACTTCATCTAAGTCACAACAATAGAAAAACACAGTCTGCTTCAAATAATACTACACCAACATTAGAAGTTGCCATGGTTTAATTGAACATAACATGTAAACATTCACAGTGCAGGGAGGAAAAAGTATGTGAGCTCCTAGCCTAATGATTTCTCCAAGAGCTAATTGGAGCCAGGAGTGAGCCAACCTTGACTCCAATCAGTGTGATGATATTGGATGTGTTGCTGACAGCTGTCCTGCCCTTTAAAAACACACACCTGTTTTGGGTTTACTGGTTTCAAGAAGCACTGTCTGATGTGAACCATGCCTCGCAGAAAAGAGCTCTCAGAAGACCTACAATCAAGAATTGTTGACTTGCATGAAGCTGGAAAGGGTTAGAAAAATATCTCCAAAAGCCTTGATGTTCATGTGTCCACGGTAAGACAGACTGTCTACAAATAGAGAAAGTTTAGCACTGTTGCTACTCTCCCTAGGCGTGGTCGTCCTGTAAAAATGACTGCAACAGCACAGCACAGAATGGTTCATGAGGTAAAGAAGAATTCTAGAGTGTCAGCTAAAGACCTACAGAAATCTCTGGCACATGCTAACATTTTTGTTGATACATCTACAATAAGGAAAACATTAAACAAGAATGGAGTACATGGGAGGACACCAGGGAGGAAGCCATTGCTGTCCAAAAAAAATATTGCAGCACGTTTGAAGTTTGCAAAAGAGCACCTGGATGTTCCACAGCACTACTGGCAAAATATACTGTGGACAGATGAAACCAAAATTGAGTTGTTTGGGAAGAACACACAACACTATGTGTGGAGAAAAAAAGGCACAGCACACCAACATCAAAACCTCATCCCCACTGTAAAACATGGCGGAGGGAGCATCATGGTTTGGGGCTGCTTTGCTGCCTCAGGGCCTGGACGGATTGTTGTCATTGATGGGAAAATGAATTCCAGAGTTTATCAAGACATTTTGCAGGAAAACGTACGACCATCTGTCCGCCAACTGAAGCTCCACAAAGGATGGGTGATGCAACAGGACAATGACCCAAAGCATACAAGTAATTCAACAAAAAAATGGCTTCAACAGCACAGAATACGCCTTCTGGAGTGGCCCAGTCAGAGTCCTGACCTCAACCCGATTGAAATGCTGTGGCATGACCTTAAGAGAGCGATTCACACCAGACATCCCAAGAATATTGCTACACTGAAACAGTTTTGTGAAGAGGAGTGGTCCAAAATTACTCCAGATCGTTGTGCAGGTCTGATCTGCAACTACAGGAAACGTTTGGTTGAGGTTATTGCTGCCAAAGGAGGGTCAACCAGTTATTAAGTCCAAAGGTTCACATATTTTTCCTCCCTGCACTGTGAATGTTTACATGTTATGTTCAATTAAACCATGGCAACATCTAATGTTTGTGTAGTATTATTTTAAGCAGACTGTGTTTTTCTATTGTTGTGATTTAGATGAAGTTCAGAGCACATTTTATGACCAATTCATGCAAAACTCCACGTAATCCCAAGGGGTTCACATACTTTTTCTTGCAACTGTATATATTTCCATGGGTACTACTCTTGTATAGTTTTTTCTTTATAAAAGACCCAAGAATGCTTATATAAGATAATGCAAATGCCTGCAGTTTCTTTGTCATTATTCTGGAATTCTTTGCAGCCTCCTAGAGTAAAGCATACTTTGCTCCAGGGATGTTTCTGGATGGATGAGTAGCTATGGTATTGCATTTTATTTTCAGTCTGTATATTATCTATTTGACAGTGGATTGGCAATGAATCATGTTCTTTGACAATGATTTTGTAGCCTATTTTCCACCTCATGAGTATCAAAGAGCATTTTTCTACGGGGAGATCTGCAGGGATCTCTTGATTAGGGCATGATTCATTTCCATAAGCTGTATTGTGAAGAAAAGACTCCCAATGTTCAGAAACCCACATTAAATTTGCATCTTATTGTCTAGAACAGGGGTGTCAATCTTGATTTCATTGAGGGCCACATCAGGGTTGTATTTGACCTTGGGGGGGGGGGCTGGGTAGGCATAGCCAGCTCAACGTCACTCATGTCACAGGGGCCTGGGGTGATCTGAGCACTCTGCCAGCAAAAACGGACTCCCGAGCTGTGTTTCAAATGTGACGGCCCCCTGCAACCCTCTGCCAGTGAAAACAGAGCTCAGGAGGGATGCCTGTGGCCCTCACGAGCTCCATTTTCGCTGGCAGAGGCACCGCAGGCCAGTCCTTCACTGGGACGGCCCCACGGGCCAGATCTAAGCACCCCACGGGCCAGATCCGGACCCGGGCCTTGAGTTTGATACCCCTGGTCTAGAACATCTGCATCAAGTTACTCCCTAAAAAGCTGACTTCCAGTTTGGCGTCGCGGGGATGCAGTCAGGGAAATGGCGGGGCTCTGATGAGCCCTGCCAAAACCCCGACTGGCTAACCGCCGCTGACAGGTCTGCGGACCTACCCTGTTCTGAAGGGACAGGGGAAAAGAGAGGGACCCCTCGGGTGGCCGAGCGGAACAGGCAAGTTCCTCGGAGGCCGGAGGCAACCCTCTAAGTCAGTGGCGGGGGACGGCAGCCATGGCGGCTGCCTCGAGACTGCGACAGATTGGGACAAGCAAAGTGCAGGAGGAAGGAAGAAAGGACAAAGTGCTTCGGAGTCGGGTGAGTGATACCAGCCCAGGCGAGAACAACGCGTTAAAGAGGATATTTTCATTTCATTTCATTTCATTCACCAGGCCGGCCTGGCCTAATTTTCCCCCTCTTTTATAAAGATTTTTAAAATTTTAAATATCTTTTAGTATTTATATATTCAATTTTAAATTGGTTTTAAAAGTTTGGGGTTTTAAATTTGTCGGGGCCAAAATTATTTAATTTGATTTTATTCTATTTTTTAAATTTTGTATTGTATGTGTTTTTATTCTTTGGCTGTGCACCGCCCTGAGTCCTTTGGGAGTAGGGCGGTATAGAAATCTAATAAAATGAAATGAAAGAGGATATTAATAAATAAGACCTCCAGCCTTACTTAGGTTTTTTTTTTTTTTTTAATTTGATTTATATGCCGCCCTTCTCCGGAGACTCAGGGCGGCTTACAATGCGTTAAGCAATAGCCTTCATACTTTTGTATATTTATACAAAGTCAGCTTATTGCCCCCACAAACTGGGTCCTCATTTAACCTACCTTAGAAAGGATGGAAGGCTGAGTCAACCTTGAGCCTGGTAAGATTCGAACCTGCAGAAATTGCAGGCAGCTGTGTTAATAACAGGGTGCATTAAACCACTGTACTACCAAGGCTCCTACTTAGTGGCTGAAGATCTGAGGGGCTTGAAGATTTTGGGGGGGAAAAGGGGGGGGGAAAGAAGTTTTAAACCCTTTAAGAATCTTATTTCACCACTGATTGATTGGAGGGAATTGCTTATTAACAAAGCTGGATATTCGAGCTTTCTTGTTAAAACTGAAATGAACTTGAAAAGAGAAAAGCGAAATTAAGGATTTGCCACCTTTAAAAGACAGACAAAGAGATCAAACAGATTGCTACATAAATGTTTCAAAATGGCATTTGAAGCTGTGACTAGTATTGACTTTAAATTGAAACGCATATGGACAGATAAGGAAAAGAATAAGCAAAATAGATAAATTGGATAGCAATGTTTGAATGTTTAATTGTTTAAATGGTTCAAAATTTAAATGAGTTTTAAATAAAAATAAGAAGTGTTCATGCTAAAGAAAGATAGAAATATTAAAAATAGAAATGGGAAGTAAAGGTGACTAAAAGTGATATGTTTATAAAAGCATAATTTGTTGTAACATGCTTTAGTTTTGATAACAAAGTGGTGGATGATAATTATGATCAATTGTTAATGATTTTAGATGACGTATTAAGGTACACAGATGGAAGTTATAATTGTAATTGCACTTAATATATCTTGGAATGATTAATATTAAGAAATAAATGGGAAATAAAAGAAAGAAAGAAATGCTGAGAAATCAGCCAAATAATGAAATGCTGGAAATCAGCCAAATAATAGGTGGAGTTAAGAAGGAGAATGCTGTTAATCAGCCAAAAAACTAGGTGGAGTTGAGGAGGAGAATGCTGTTAATCAGCCAAAACAAAATATGTTGGAAATCAGCCAAAACAATGAAAAATGCTGGTAATCAGCCAAATAAAAGGGGAAGTTAAGGAGGATAATATGCTAAAAACTCAGCCAAAATATGCTATGCTGGAAATCAGCCAAATAAATAGGTGGAGTAATGGAGGAGAATGAGGAGAATATATTGAAGAATAATTATTAATAAGGGGTGGGAAAAAAATGTTGGGTGATAATTAAAATGAAATGGTAAATTTTGAGATCTCTATGTAAAAGTTTAAGAATATGATAGGATAGATTGGGTTTAGAAAACGAGAAAAATAGAAAGAAATTTTGATTAATAAATTGAAATAAAAATTGAATTGTATACATTTGGAAATTAAGATTTGTGGTGATAAAATTGTAAGGTAAATATATAGATTAATAGAAAAGATTGTTTTTGTGCTTAATGTTGATGTCAAAAGGAGCAAGGGATAAAAAATTTAGATAAAGCGGTATTGAATTCTGATTTATAATTGAATATAAAAAGGAGCTTTGCCTTAGTAGATTAGGATGTATGTTGAGATAATAGAAAAATGTATTAAGATGTTGGAATTTATGTTAAAATTGTTTGTTTCTCATTTGTTAAATTAGTGTACCCATTTGTGACTGGACCAAGATTTCGTTCTTGAAAAAATTTTCTTTTTTATGCTTATGTTGGAAAAAATTTGAATTTTTTTTTTTAAAAAAGTTACTCCCTAAAAAGCTAACCATTCTACAGTTTCACATTCTTTTCCAACAAAATTAGAACATGTTTATTAAAGGTAAAGGTTCCCCTCGCACATATGTGCTAGTCGTTCCCGACTTTAGGGGGCTGTGCTTATCTCCGTTTCAAAGCCGAAGAGCCAGCGCTGTCCGAAGATGTCTCCGTGGTCATGGGACTGGCATGACTAAACGCCAAAGGCGCACGGAATGCTGTTACCTTCCCACCAAAGATGGTCCCTATTTTTCTACTTGCATTTTTTATGTGCTTTTGAACTGTTAGGTTGGCAGAAGCTGGGACAAGTAACGGGAGCTCACCCCGTTATGAGGCACTAGGGATTCGAACCGCTGAATTGCCGACCTTTTGATCGACAAGCTCAACATCTTAGCCACTGAGCCACCGCGTCCCTTTTATGTTTATTAAACATGTTCTATTTTTGTGTATCATATGTTTAATCAGAGCCTCTTAACAGGATCCCCATGAATTCAGAGGAACTCTGATCACAATGTACATCAGTTTTACAGGATACAGATAATCCAAAAAAATTTCATGTCCAACATACCTGCAAGATCTTCATCAAGACAACCTCATCACTTGCAGGATCTGTGCCCACAAATCGGGCATGTGTTACAGCATCTGCCAAGTTTTCCATTCCCTCAGCTGTGCCCTCATGATTTGAATCTAAGAACATAAAATAATGTTTAATAAACCAAGAGCAGTGTAAACAGACTTCCTAGTAAAATACACCACCTTTATATTCATGATTTTCCTTCTTCCCATTCATCCATAAAATTTGTCGTACTACTAGAACCATAATTTAATAATTAGGACTTTACATCCTGAACCTACAGTAAAAAGATTAATAAACATTGTAACAAGATATCAATCATTTTATCTCACTTCCACCACATTTCTCAATCTGATCAAATGGCTGTGGGTGTTTGGGCTGCCCAGGTCTGGGAATATGCCAACTTTGATCTTGGATGAGATAGCATTTCCCCCTTCAGAGTTGGTACACAATCTGGGGGTCTTCCTGGACTCACATCTTTTTGAAGAGCAGGTGTCATCTGTGGCCAAGAAGGCCTTTGCATAGCCACACCTGGTGTACCAATTGTAACTTTTCTTAGGTTAGGATAGGGATGGGCAATTAAATTTTCCAAGGGAGTCACATGAGAAACTGAGACTATTGTGGAGGATCACTGCCACTGCCCCCATCCTACTGCTCATTGCTGCCCTGCCCTGCTTCAACTCCCGCCCCCTGCTTTCCAGCAATGCCATGGGCTGGATAGGGAAAGCCAAAGGGCTAGATGTGGCCCACAGGACTTAAAATGTCTAGGTCTGGATTAGGAGGTTTTCAGACAGCCTGGTCACCTCACTGTTGACTACTGCAACATGCTTTATATGGAGCTGCCCTTGAAGACCACTCAGAAACTTCAACTGATCTGAAATGTGGTAGAACAAACAATACAGATAATCCTCCATTTACAAATGGTCAATTTAGCAACCATTCAAGTTATGATGGACCATTGAAATTGATATATAATCCAGCTTCTAAGTTATGGCCATTGCAGCACCCCCACGTTCACGAGTAAAATTTGGATGCTTGGGAATCTGCCTGCTTTGTGATTGACAGCATAGACACTGTAGTGTAGAGGCTCCTCCATCCCACCCTGCCACAACCCTGCAAGCTTGGGGCCTGCTTTCCTGCCCTGCAGGTTTCCCATAGACCTGATTCCCACCCCATTTCCTCCTCCCACCCACCACCCACCCCCATAGTTAATTAGCCACTTACCTTTTACTGTAGATCTCCTTCTGGAAGCAGCAGCATAGTGGAGACTGCATAGCTCTGTCCTAAAAATGGGTACCAACTTGAGAACAGCTGCAATGAATTGTAGTCTTTTCAAAATGGTGCCCACTTCCAGGACAGAAACATGTAGCCTGCAGGGAAGCTGACAGGCAGAGCAACCTGTTCTCCTTTCCTAACACAAACTCCAGACCCCTAGAGATTTGGGAGATTGCACTGGGAAAGAAGAACGGGCAACCACTTCTGGGACAGAAGGAGAGTGTGGGACCCAGCAGAATGGAAAACAGGCCCAAGGCCTGTGAGGGCCTGGTGGGGTGAGAAAGCAAGCCCAAAGCCTGCGGGGATCCAGTGGGGCAGCAAGAGCATTGTCAGGCTCAGGGAATGTGAGCTGGTGAGATGCTGCTATATGAGGGTCTGTTATGTGACCCATTGCTTCATTATGTTTACCATATTTTATCTTTATTTTGCTATATTTTATTGATTTTATTGTACAGGTAGTCTACCACAACTGGGACCAGCAACTCAATGGCCAAGTAATGTGGTTGTTAAGCAAGACCTCACATGACTGCAATTTTTTGGTTTTACTGGTAGCTTCTGCACTGATTCTACTTGTTGGGAGCTGGCTGTAAAGTGTGCAAATAGTGATCACATGACCCTGGAACAGTGCAACTTTGAAACTGAAAGCTGGTTGCCAAGCACCCATAATATGATTATGTGACCATGGGGATGCTGAGATGGCTGCAACTACTAGGATCCATCATAAGTCCCTCTCATTTAGCACTAGTAACTTCAGCACAGTAACTTCAGCACAGTTGCTAAATTAAGTAAGGACTACCTTCATTATTATTATTATTTTAGCCATATAAAATACAAAACATAATCCTGTTTATTCATTATAAAAGCCAATCCAAATTTCAGTTCTCCTGGGATCATTAATATATAATTCTCGGACAAGTAATGGTTCTCTAAGTCATCAGTTTTAGTTTATAATAAAAAAGAAAATAGTCTCAATCCATACCTATTAGTCCATATGAAATGAATTTGTTTACTGATGTCAGAGCCAGTCCAGTAATCGGGCCTGTAGTATCTTCTGATCGAATAACTTCCAGAAAAGGTCGAAGAAAAACAATAGGTTCAATGGCTGAAAGTTCTAAATCAGAAGACAAAATTAAAATCATAAAAATTACTTGTAGAACAGGGAAAATATTCCTCCAGTGAAGGAAGAATCTTGCTGAGATTCAAGTCTGGCAACCCCAAGACGAGTTCATTGGTTTATTTATTCACACTTATATTCAAATAAACTACACGAAGAAATCTAAAAAGTTCTTTGTTTTATATATCAATATTTATTTGTTATTATTATTTTATTAGTCATATTTCTATTATTATTTATTTATTTATTAAATTTATATCCCGCCCTTCTCCCCGAAGGGACTCAGGGCGGTGAACAGCCGAGAATTAAAATAACATACAATATAAAAGTTAAAATAATTAAAAATAAATTAAATTAAACGGCCACCCCAATTTAAAACCCCTAGCTATACAATTAAAAACTAACCCATAAAACCTATTCAGGCCAGGCCGGCTTGCTGAAATAAAAACGTCTTCAGGGCCTTACGGAAAGTGCGGAGATCCGGAATCGGGGAGGTAGCTTGTTCCAGAGGGCGGGTGCTCCCACAGAGAAGGCTCTCCCCCTGGGGGCCGCCAGCTGACATTGCTTGACCAACGGCACCCTGAGGAGGCCCTCTCTGTGAGAGCGTATTGGCCGGTGGGAGGTTATCAGTAGCAGAAGGTGGTCTCGTAAATACCCTGGCCCTAAGCCATGGAGCGCTTTAAAGGTGAGAACCAACACCTTGAAGCACACCCGGAAGACCACCGGGAGCCAGTGCAGCTCGCGCAGGAGAGGTGCGGGAGAGGTGTTATATAGAAGGACTCTGGGCGGCTTACACCAAAGACAGTATAGTAATAGCATATTGCCCCCAACAATCTGGGCCCTCATTTTACCCACCTATCCACCTCAGGATGGAAGGCTGAGTCAACCTTGAGCCGGTGAGATTTGATCCGCTGATCTGCTGAACTAGCAGTCAGCTGAAGTAGCTGCAGTACTGCCCTCTAACCACTGCGCCATCTCGGCTCATAAGGTGAGCTGAGGTGCAGAATACAATACAATAATAGAAAAAAGGTACAAAGTAAAAAAAAATGAAACTTATTCACTAAAGGTAGTCATTATTTTTATTACAATTTTTAATTGCTAAGGTACCTGTAATTTCTCTTGTATAACCTGAAAGTGCATAATCATTCAGTCTTCCTTCCCTTCTCCCTTCCCACCTCATCCCAGTTTAAATATTACTCAGTTTGATAATATATTATTTTAACTAAAAGGTACATAAATTCCGGCAGGCCTCGGGCTGTTGATCTCGCTGTTGTGATCTTGTGAGATCTGGCCATGAATGGTGTAAATGAGTTTTAATGTTTTAATTTTAAAATGTTTTTATAATGGTTTTTTTTTTTAATGCATTGTAAGCCGTCCTGAGTCTCCGGAGAAAGACGGCATATAAATTGAACTAATAATAAAAATAATAATAATAAATTGCTTTTATAACTATTATGATTACCAGCAGGAATATTTAGATAGATTAGCAGAGTTGGAAGGGACCTTGTAGGTCATCTAGTCCAACCCCCTGATCAAGCAGGAGACTCTACCATCCCCGACAAATGGCAGACCAATCTCCCCCTGAAAGCCTCCAGTGATGAAGCTCCCACAACAAGATGTTTCGCTTCTCATCCAAGAAGCTTCTTCGGTTCTGACTGGAGGGTGGGTGATGATTTCAATGATGTTGTAACTTCCAATGGTTGCTAAATGAAAGGTTATAAGTCAAGGACTATCTGTAGGGTTAGGGTTTTGGGGGAGAGAGGGACTGGAAGTGAGATAATTGTAGTTAACTGCAGAATGTATATTGTTATAACATACTCATCCAGTTTTCTTGCATTACTGGATTGTTTCCTTAGCAAATTACACAATTTGCTAAGGAAAGGCTCTATGTTCTAGAATTGGAGTGTATGGAACTGCCTTGAATTGCAGGAGACCCTAGTAATGAAGTTTAGAATAAACTAAAACAACTGGTAACATTTTTCTAGGATTTGAGACGCCTCCATCCATGGAGAAAGAGAATTCAGAGATTCTACCCCTGAGCTGTACCATGTTCTTTTCTCTTAGAAACACTGGTGAGCAGAGCAGAGAGTATCAATGAGTTTATGGGGAGTTCAATTGCCTTTCAGATGGAAACAAACAGATATATTCACTTTATTTTCATTCTGTTGATCAGCCACTTCTTTCATTTGCTCACATAATAGAACTTTTGAACTTTATTCAACACAAATGCTATTAGAACTACCTGTTTGTTTCTGGAATGTAAGGTTTTCTGTCTGGTTGCATAATTAATAAGAACAACAACTCAGTGTCATCAGAAATAGTTATGAGTTTGTTTGTTTGTTTGTTTGTTTGTTTATCAATCAATCAAATTTACATAGCTGCCCATCTCACCAAAAGCAACACTGGGCAGCCATAACAAACATATAAAATCACATATAAAAACAATAATATAAAGGATATAAAAACCACTTTAAAGGGTAAATATTATCAAAAAGCAGAGGTACAAACCTTCGGTGAAAAGAAAAGAAAAATAATCAGCTCAGCAAAGGAACCATCTAAGCAACTATCCAGTTCCCTGGAAGCCCCTGGCCTTCCAGGGCCTTGAGGGCCAGGTCCCTCAAGGGCCTTGATAATAACCAGGGCCTTGAGGGCCTTCCAGGCTGTCAAAGGGGATGGAGCTAATCCAATTTCAGGGGGAAGAATATTCCATAAGGAATTTAATAAATGAATCCACTACTATCAGTATGCTAGTATGAGGGGCCCTTGGTGCCCTCTGACCTTGCTTGTTTTCTTGCAGACCTTTCATTACCCAAATCAGGTAACATCATCAGAGCTACTCTAGTCTGAGTAATGAAACATCTGCAAAAACAAAAACAAAAACAACAAGCAAGCTCAGACAGCATCAAGACTTCCCATTTCAACCCTATGCTACAAATATGCTCCTTTATTAGTATGCTAGTACTGTTGTTAGTTGCGAAGTCGTATCTGACCCATTGTGACCCCATGGACAACGTTCCTCCAAACTTTCCTGTCCTCTACCATCCTCTGGAGTCCATTTAATCTCAGGCCTACTGCTTCAGTGACTCCATCTAGCCACCTCATTCTCTTGTTGTCCCGTTCTTCTTTTGCCCTCAATCTTCCCAGCATTAGGCTCTTCTCCAGTGAGCCCTTCCTTCTCATAAGGTGGCCAAAGTATTTGAATTTCATCTTCAGGATTTGGCCTTCTAAAGAGCAGTCAGGGTTGATCTCCTCTAGGACTGACCGGTTTGATAGCCTTGCGATCAAGAAGACTCGCAGGAGTCTTCTCCAGCACCATAGTTCAAAGGCGTCAATTCTTTGGTGCTCAGCCTTTCTTATGGTCCAACTTTCACAACCATACATTGCAACTGGGAAAACCATAACCTTGACTATACGCACATTTGTTGGCAGGGTGATGTTTCTTCTTTTTAGAATGCTGTCTAGATTTGCCATAGCTTTCCTCCCCAAGAGCAAGCAGCTTTTAATTTCTTGGCTGCAGTCCCCATCTGCGGTAATCTTGGGGCCCAGGAAAACAAAATCTGTCACTACCTCCATTTCTTCCCCATCTATTTGCCAGGATTTGAGAGGGCCAGATGCCATGATCTTAATTTTCTTAATATTGAGTTTCAAGCCAACTTTTGCACTGTCCTTCTTCACCAGCATCAAGAGGCTCTTTAGTTCCTCTTCGCTTTCTGCCATTATACAGTGGTATCATCTGCATTTCTGAGGTTGTTAATATTTCTCTCAGCAATCTTAATTCCAACTTTTGATTCATCTCGGGTTGTTGGAAAGGAGTGTTTGCTATGACCATCATATTCTCTTGACAAAATTCTATCAGTCTGTGCCCTGCTTCATTTTGTACTCCAAGGCCAAACTTGCCTGTTATTCTGGTTATCTTTTGGCTTCCTATTTTAGCATTCCAATCCCCCATGATGATAAGGACATAATTTTTTGGTGTTAATTCTATAAGGTGCTGTAGGGCTTCATAGAACCTGTCAATTTCATCCTCTCCAGCACCAATGGCTGGGGCATAGTCTTGGATTACTGTGATATTGAATGGTTTGCCTTGGATTCGAACTGAGATCATTCTGTCATTTTGGGGATTGTATCCCAGTATTGCTTTTCCTACTCTTTTATTGATTATGAAGGCTACTCCATTTCTTCTGAGGGATTCTTCCCTGTAGTAGTATACCTGATGATCATCTGAATTAAATTCACCCATTCCTGTCCATTTTAGTTCGTTAATTCCTAAAATGTCAATGTTCAGTCTTGTCATCTCTTGTTTAACCATGTCCAGCTTGCCTTGATTCATGGGTCTTACATTCCAGGCTCCTATGGAGAAAAAATCTTTACAGCATTGGACTTTCCTTTCTCCACCAGATGCATCCACAGCAGAGCATCATTTCGGCTTTGACCCAACCGCTTCACTCTTTCTGGCGCTACTAGTACTAGCCCTCTGCTCTTCCCCAGTAGCATATTGGACACCTTCCGACCAGTGGTGGGTTGCCCCCGGTTCGGACCGGTTCTATAGAACCGGTAGTAAAACCGGCGGGAGGCTCCGCCCACCAACCCCAACGTCATCAGGAAGCTTCTGCGCATGTATGTGTGGCCCCATTGTGAACCGGTAGCAAAGGTACGTAGAACCAACCCTTGCTTCCGACCTGAGGGGCTCATCTTCTGGCATCATGTTTTTTTTTTCCTTTTGTATTGTCCATGGGGTTTTCATAGCAAAAATACTGGAGTGGGTTGTCATTTCCTTCTCCAGTGGATCACATTTTGTCAGAATTCTCTGCTATGACCGTCTTGGGTGGTCCTGCATGGCATAGCTCATACCTTCATTGAGCTAGGCAAGCCCCTTCGCCACGACAAGGCAGTAATCCATTAGGGGTAGATCAGTGTTAAAACCTAAAGAAACAGCCTTCTAGGGCTGTGATAGTGTCAGAGTTTGTTGCAGAAATCACATCCAGAAAGCACACACAAATAACTGATTCAACAGAATTCATTAACTTCACTTTATATACATAATAACAGAAACAATACCAACAGCAGATTCTTCCAACGTGGTAGAGAGTTACAGGCAAAAACACAGGCCGAAGAGAGAACAGCAGAGATGAGTTTCAGTTTCAATTCAGCAGACAGACTAGACCAGACTTGTTTGCTAAACCATGCCCAGGCTCCCTGCTGCCTCCAGCAAATACTGTTTCAGTTTCCAAACAGTCCTCATTGGCTGACCCAGTTGCTATGCCTATTCATTGGCTGACCTTCTTACCATGTCCTATTCCACCCAGTCCCCAATGGCTGACCTATTGCCATGTCTATCCCAGTCATGAACTCTCATACACACTGACAGATGGGATCTCTATCACTTGCAATAATCCAGCCAGTTTACCAAGTATTTGTTTATATCTTTATCCTGCTGTGGTGTGGTCTTGGCACAGTTGTACCTCCTGCCCTAAGGGCACATATAAATGTGTATTGTGTAGCATCTGCCCTCCCTCCACTGTAAAAGGAACAGAATGCCTTTTTGGGATTCCCCTGGAAGTCATCCTTCAGAGCCTGGCATATGCTGTGCCATAATCCAATCAAATAGATCAACAGCCTATCTTCTTTTTACTTTTCGTGTTAGAAAAATTAGGAAGGGTCTCTTCTGAGTCTCTTGCCTCATCCATTATCTAGTTGTCGGTTATGCTGTTGAGCGTAGCCGTTCGGTCATTTTTTTTTATTATTTGATTTATATGCCACCCTCCTCCGGAGACTCAGGGTGGCTTACAATGCATTAAGCAATAGCCTTCATACTTTTGTATATTTATACAAACTCAGCTTATTGCCCCCAAAAACTGGGTCCTCAATTTACCTACCTTAGAAAAGATGGAAGGCTGAGTCAACCTTGAGCCTGGGAAGATTTGAACTAGCAGTAATTGCAGGCAGCTGAATGATAATAACAGGCTATTAGTCTGCTGCGCCACCAGGCTCTTTAGGGTCATTGACCTTCGGTGAGACAGGGACTTGTCTATCCTGAGCATGTGAAGACAGATTCCAATGGATTGAGCGGATGGAACCTAGCAGAATAGGACAACGGTCATGAAAGCGGTCTTGATACGGCAAGACACTAAAGATGCCCTGGTCAACCACTGCACCCAGCCCATCTCCAACTATCTCGACTCTTGTCCTGCCATTGGAACAAGATGGAATCTGGGAAGAGAGAGTGAGGCTGACTATGCGCATCTCTCCCTCATTTTAATCCAATTCACATGCAAGTCTTGACATCCCAACTGTTGTAAACCTTTAAAATGGGCCACAGGACTTTGCAGCAGGTGTGGATACAGGAGGTGTGGATACACTGGGAGCTGTAGCCGCAGACCTGCACACAGGTGACTCAGGTCTAATGGTCATCTCCTTGCTGACTGAAGCAACAGCTGGATTTGGCGTCTACCTGAGTGACTGAACAGCCCTCTTTAGGACCGCACTGCTCACCTCCATAGTATGAAGAAGGGGCTAGAAAAGGTGCTCTAAACATTGTTTGATTCATAGAACCTGGCCAGCTTACTGCGGCTAGAGGGGATCCCATTTCATGCGGTCGAACAACAAAACCTCAAATAAAATGTAAGGTGACACCACTCACTATTGGCACATGGAATGTATGCACGCTTCAAGACAACCCCTCAGCAGATCGACCAGAAATAAGAACTGCCCTGGTCACCAGAGAGCTCGCAAAACTTAACATCAATATTGTGGTCCTGTGTGAAACTCGTCTAGCCAACAAAGGTCAGCTCACAGAAACAGGAGGCGGTTACATATTCTTCTGGTGTGAACGCAGCAGTGATGAACGTTGTGAATCTGGAGTTTGTGTTGCGGTTAAGAATCATCTTGTCCGCAAACTTGCCAGTTTTCCCAGGGGTGTAAATGACCAATTCATGACACTGCATCTTTCCTACTACTGAGAGGAAAGCAAGCCACACTGATCAGCACCTATGCACCCACAATGACGAATCTGGATGAAGTAAAAGGACAAGTTTTATGAAGAACTCGATGCCCTACTCTCATCCATGAAGCGCAAAGATAGGCTGATTCTACTTGGCAATTTCAATGCGAGAATAGGATCCGATCACTCTGTCTGGGATGGCGCCATTGGAAAAAATGGATTTGGCAAATGTAACAGCAGTGGCTTATTACTACTTAATAAGCAGTGGCTTATTACTACTGAAGACATGTGCGGTTCACAACCTGTTCATCACCAATACCATCTTCCGCCTGCCCACTTGCAAAAAGATGTTCTGGATTCATCATGCAGAGGAAAGACAGACAGGATGTAAGGGTGACCAAGGCCATGCTGAGTGCTGACTACAGATGCATCATCTCCAAATTAAGCTTTCACATCAAGCCAAAGAGACGTCTGTAGGGAAACAAAGCTGTGATGAAACAGATCAACGTCAGTAAACTGAGGCACCCCAACATAGCAGCTTCACTAACAGAAGATCTTGACAACCAACTTTCAGAGCTGCAATTGGAGGGAAATGCTGAGCAGGACTGGGAACATTTCCAGGATATTGTGCACTCTTCTGCAGTAAAGGTTCTTGCACCCTTACATAAGAAACAGCAGGACTGTTTTGATGAAAATGATGAAGAGATCAAGGCTCTACTTGCTGAAAAGCACCGTCTTCACCATGCTCATCAGAACGACCGATCATCAACAGCTAAGAAAAATGCCTTCAACAACACTCGCAGGACCATACAGAGCAAGCTTCGCAAGATGCAGGACTCCTGGTTGAGTGCCAAAGCAGATGAAATTCAGAAGTTTGCTGATAGAAACGATGCCAAATGGTTCTACAAAGCCCTCAGATCCTTGTATGGACCTCAGCCCTCAGGGAGCTCCCCTCTACTGGACTCAGATGATGCAACTCTCATTACTGAGAAGACTCAGATTCTACAGCGTTGGGCTGAGCACTTCCAATCCGTACTGAACCGTCCATCTTCCATCAACAATGAGGGGATTGACAGAATGCCCCAGGTGGATATCAACTACAGCCTGGATGCCCCCCATCAAAGACTGAAACACTACAGACCATCAGCCAGCTGTCCAGTGGAAAGGCCTCAGGATCTGACGTGATACCAATGGAAGTCTAGAAGGATGGTGGTGCAGTGCTTGTCGACAAACTTACTCAGATATTCCAGCCCTTCTGGAATCAAGGATCTATTCCTCAGGAACTGAAAAACGCATCCATCATACACCTCTACAAGAGGAATCGACAAGTCTGCGATAATCATAGAGGAATATCACTGCTTTCCATCGCAGGCAAAATCCTTGCACGAGTGTTCCTGAACCGCCTGACTGACCACCTAGAACAGGGTTTACTACTCGAGACACTGCAGTTTCTGCAAAGAGCGTGGCGCTGTGAACATGATCTTCGTAGCCCGACAGCTCCAAGAGAAGTGTCAAGAGCAGAATCGTGAATTGTACACCATCTTCGTGGATCTCACCAAAGCTTTTGACACTATCAGTCGCAAAGGTCTGTGGCGCATCATGTCAAAGTTGGGTGCCCCGATGGATTCATCCTGATGATACATCAGTTCCACGATGGCATGATGGAAAGCATGTCTCAAGGAAAGCAACTGCACGGGGGACAAAGACACGCTAAAAGCCTCTCTCAAGTCCCTGGATATCAACACCACCTCCTGGGAAAACCTGGCACAAGATAGATCGACATGGCGCATGTTGATCCACCAAGGCTGCCAGACATTTGAAGACAGAAGGACAACCACAGCACAAGAGAAGCAAGCACTTAAGTGATTAGATTTGATACTCTTTTAATTAAAAGAAGAAATAAATTGGATGGTTATATAATAATAAATAAAATGGAGTCTTGCATGACTAATGAAAAATGTGGGTTACAGAGAGACACCAGCTGGCGTAAAGAGGAACTTTGTAACTTCCCTTTGTTATGAGAAACTCTGAGCTTTACAGATAAAAATTACTGAACTCTGTGCAGGAGGATTTTTCTTTCCTGTCTGCAGGCAGCTTGATTATGGTGAAAAGAAAAGGAATCTACAATGGAACTCTTACAGTTGAAATAATAATAATTTAAATGCTGGCGCAGGAGTAGAAGAAGGATTAAGCGCAGCCTCAAAAGAAAAAGATTTGATACATTATATCCGGAATAAAAATAAGAAAAGAGAATTAACTTGATTTATGGAGAACAAAATTAAAAACTTGGAAAATAGAAGGAAATATATGTTTGCAGCGAGGAAATGAAGATAATGTGATTAAAAATAAAATAAATAAAGATGGATTGTATTAATAAAAGGGATGTTTTTATAGAAATCAAGAATGTTAAAAGAAATTAATTAATACATGTAAAGATAAGCTTGATGCAAGAACTATGTTTTAATGTAAAATTTTAAGGAAAAGAATAAGGATAAATATGATTAATTGAAAATGTTAAAAGGAATTCTTAAATATAGTTAAAGATATGTTTTAAGCAAGAATCATGTCTCAATGTTAAAATGTCATGAAAAAAGATAAAAGAAAAATAAGATTATGTAAAAAAGCAATGCATAGATGGATGGAAACAACAAAGAAAGTTTTAAGTAGAGATTGATAGTTAAACCAACTATGAATATGTTGTGATTAGCAGCCAAAAAGTTATAATATGCTGTGTTGAACAGCCAAACAAAATGATCATGCTGTGTAACAGCCAAACAAAATTGAATATGCTGTGTAACGGCCAAAAAACAAAAATTAATATGCTGTGTTTAACAGCCAAACAAGGAAGGGCATGCTGTGTAACAGCCAAAAAATAAAAAAGGATATGCTGTGTTCAACAGCCAATTTTCAATTTCAATTTAATTCAATTTATATGCCGCCCCTCTCCGAAGACACAGGGCGGCTCACAATTCATTTAAAATCCTAATAAAAACATTTAAAAATTAAAAACATTAAAAACATTAAAACTCATTCATACCATTCATGGCCGGATCTCGCCAGATCGCAAGAGCGAGATCAACGGCCCCAGGACTGCCGGAAAAGCCAGGTCTTCACCGCTTTTCGGAAGGCCAATAGGGTGGGGATGGTCCGGACCTCAGGAGGTAACTGGTTCCAGAGAGCTGGGGCAGCCACAGAGAACCCCCACCCCCCATGCGGGCCCGCCAGCCAGCATTGTTTAGCTGACGGGACCCGGAGGAGACCAACTCTGTGGGATCTTACCAGTCGCTGGGAGCTATGTGGTAGAAGGCGGTCTCGAAGATAACATGGCCCCGAGCCATGTAGGGCTTTAAAGGTAATAACCAACACCTTGAATTGTGACCGGAGACCAATAGGGAGCCAGTGCAGCTCGCGGAGAATTAGTGTAATGTGGGTGTACCTAGGTGCACCCACGACAGCTCGCGCAGCTGCGTTCACCAACTGTAGTCTCCGAACACTTTTCAAGGGTAGCACCATGTAGAGCGTGTTGCAATAATCTAACCGTGAGGTGACAAGGGCATGAGTGACCGTGAGGAGAGCCTCCTGATCCAAGTAGGGTCGCAATTGGTGCACCAGGTGAACCTGTGCAAAGGTCCCCCTAGCCACAGCTGTCAGATGTTGCTATAAACTTAGCTGTGAGTCTAGGAGGACACCCAAATTGTGAGCCCATTCTGAAGGGGACAATTTCTCACCCCCCAGAACCAAGGATGGACAGTCAACATAGTCTTTAGGAGGCAATACCCACAGCCATTCGGTCTTGTTTGGGTTAAGTCTGAGCCTGTTGACTCCCATCCAGACCCTCACAGCCTCCAACCCCGGCACATCACATCCACCGCATCACTGAATTGACGAGGGGTAGAGATATACAGCTGGGTATCATCAGCGTATTGCTGATACCTCATCCATATCGTTGGATGATCTCACCCAGCGGCTTCATGTAGATGTTAAATAGGAGGGGAGAGAGGACCAAGCCCTGAGGCACCCCGCAAACGAGGGGCCTAGGGGTCGACCTCTGTCCTCTTATCAACACCGACTGTGACCAACCAGAGAGATAGAAGGAGAATCACTGCAACACAGTGCCTCCCACTCCCAGATCCCTTAGTCGTCCCAGAAGGATACCATGGTCAATGGTATCGAAAGCAGCTGAGAGGTCAAGTAGCACCAAGATGGAGGAATGACCCCCAACTCAGGCTCGCCAGAGATCATCCATCAGCGTGACCAAAACAGTTTCCGTGCTGTAGCCAGGCCTGAAGCCAGACTGAAAAGGGTCTAGATAATCTGTTTCCTCCAATGACTGCAAGAGCTGAAGTGCCACCACTTTCTCTACAACCTTTCCCACAAAGGGTAGGTTGGAGACTGGACGAAAGTTCTTTAATTCTGCTGGATCCAGGGAAGGCTTCTTGAGGAGGGGCCTTACAACCACTTCCTTTAATGGTTGCGGGAAGGCCCCTTCCCTCAAGGACGCGTTAACTAAAGCCTGGAGTCAGCCTCGTGTCACCTCCCTGCTGGCCAAAACCAGCCAGGAAGGGCATGGGTCCAACAAACAAGTGGAGGAACTCATCGCTCTTACAGCCTTGTCCACTTCCTCAGGAATCACAGGCTCAAACTCATCCCACACAATAGGACTAAGACCTGTCCCTATCATCTCGGTCAGAATTGCCCAATCAGAGTCCAGGTCCATCCATCTGAGCGACTTTATCCAATAGAAACTGCACAAACTCCTCAGCTCTACCCTGCAAGGGCTCCTCCACTCCCCCTAATTAAGGAGGGAGGAGTCATCCTAAATAGGGCGGCTGGGCGCGAATCCGCGGATGCAATAAGTGCGGAAAAATGCGAACATTTTGCCGCCCGTATCATCACTAAATAAGTCCTAATAAAGGCTCTTAAGAGTGTTTGGTCAGATTCGGAATTACTGGTCCTCTAGAGTCGCTCTAGATGTCTCTTCTGGCGCTTCATCTCCTGGAGCTCCTCGGTAAACCAGGGAGCTTTCCTGGATCTACCGCCATGGAGAGGTTGCAAAGGCACAATCCGGTCCAGTGCCCCAGATGCCGCCCTATTCCAGGCAGCCGCCAGGGACTCAGCCGGACTGTGGACAAGGGAGTCAGGTATTTCCCCAAGCTCCTTCTGGAACCCTTCAGGATCCATTAGGTGCCTGGGGCGGAACCACTTAATCGGTTCCGCCTCCCTGCAATGGAGGAGTAGCGTCCTGAAGTCTAACCTCAGCAGGAAATGATCTGACCACGACAAGGGAGAAGCATCTATACCCCTTAATTCCAGATCATATCTCCACTGCCCCGAAAGGAACACCAGGCCAAGTGTGTGTCCCCCCCCCATGAGTCGGACCCTGAACTACTTGGGTAAGGTCCACGGTTGTCATGGAAGCCTCCTGAGCCGCATCTGAGGATTCGCCAAGTGACAGCAAATTGAAGTCTCCCAGTACCATAAGCCTAGGGAACTCCACCAGCAGCCCAGCTACCGCCTCTAGCAGCACTGGCAGGGCTGTTCTAATGCAGCTGGGAGGCAGGTACGTCAGCAACAAGCCCAACTGAACCCCTGAGTCCAACCTCAAAAGGAGAGACTCACACCCAACAATCTCAGGGGCAGGGATCCTGCGAGGGCAAAGACTCTTCCGGACAATAGCTGCCACTCCTCCACCCCTTCCCTGGAGTCGCGGCTGATGCAATATCAGGAACCCATCTGGGCACATCTCTGAGAGGGGCACACCCCCCTCCTGGCCCAGCCAGGTCTCAGTTATGCATGCCAGGTCAGCCTCCTCCTCCAGGATTAAGTCCCGAACGAGGGGGGCCTTGTTAACAACAGACCTGCCATTAAGCAGCAGTAGCCTGAGGCCAGGGCCCTGACATCCCGAGTCACCAGGTATACGAGGCGAGCCCGGTGAACCAGAACCAGAGGGGCCGGAACAAGTAATCGCTTTGAGACAGCGAGTCCTAGTTTCCCGAGAGCGGCCTAACCCTCAACTCCCACCATATCTACCTCTCCCGGTCATAACCACTCTCCAACACCCCAGAGATCCCCTCCCCCACCTCAATGGCCCTCCTCCTCCCCAGCAGGCAAGGCAACCCACTCATGCCAAGCCGAGGGTCATATCTGAGCCTCCATCTGCTTCTGTTTGCACACTCAGCAGAGTGGGCTCCATTCCTTGCCCCCGGCTCCCTCATTCTCCCCAAATTCAGCCACTCCAAACCCATTCCTTCCACCCCATCCATCCCAACACCCTCACACATACACACACACACACCCTCCTCAAGATAAAATTAATGTATTAAACCAAAGGTGTTTAGTGGATTAAAACACATCTAAAACTAAAGTCTAAAAACTGCTCCAAAACAAATGGTTATGCTGTGTTCCACAGCCAAGAAATAAAAATGATTGGTTTAACAACAAAGATAAAGACAATAACGCTGAGTTTTTTAGGAAAATATAAAATGAGGTGGGATAATTAAAGTGAGGAGGTGTATGTTGAGAGAGATAGTTAAGATAAAATGAATAAGTTAGGTTCAATAATAGAAATATAAAGAGTATAAATTTTGAGCTTAGTAGTTAGAAATAAAATGGGTATGTTGAAATTAAATATTTTTGGAATGTTTAATATAATTGTATGATTTATATTGTTAAAATATATCCATCTAAGCAAATGAAAGAGAAAAATGGATTGATAATTGGTTAGGATTTAAGATTTAAATAACGGGTTTTTGGGAATAATGGCATAGTTAAATAGACAGATTTGAGGGAAATAACTGAGTAAAATATTAAGTTGTGTTAATTGAAAATTAAGATTTGTTAGTGATTTGTATTAATTTGTGACTGGATCAAAAGCTTTGTTTTGAAAAGATGTGTTTTATGTTTATGTTTTAAAAAAAATAATAAACTTTTTTTTTTTAAAAAAAAGAAAGAAACAAAGCGGTTCAATCTTGACAATATGATTTAGCATACTTACAAGACCACCACATATGGTAAAATGTATCTGAAATTTGATTGCATTTCCATCACTTGTTGGCAGTCCCTCTACTCATTTTCACCAATCTATCCAGAGCCAAATACCAACAACACATCGTTTAATAATTTTTTTCTTTTGAACTGTAATTCAAACTAAATTTTAAATCATTGGTCCATGCATTCTCCCATTGGTCTAACATGAAGATGAATCTTGAAAATGAATATGTTAAAGATTAAATAGTAAAATTGTTAAAACATAGTTAGACCAATAAGAAAATGGCCTTTACAAGACACTATTTTCCTAAAGCAGCTGAAAATCCTCCCTGCTGAAATGCAAGCAGGATTTTTAGCCTCTGAGCAAAGAGACAGACACTCGTGTGCGGCCTGCATAGGGCCTCCCCCACCCATTTAAGGTACTCTGCATTCCTTATCTTATTGCACTGCCTTTCCCCTCTCTGCTTGGATTTTAGCTCCCTCTTGTCTCTTGAGGGCTGGCTGAAAAAGCTGCTTGCCAAAGGACAGCTCCCATCTGTGCATGGAAGAAAACTCCTTCAGGATTTGAACTCCATTTCTGCATTCCATCAAAAAAGTTCAGCTCCCCTCCATGCACAGAAGGGAATGCTTTTGGTGGGATGCAAGAATAGAGCTCATTTCTGCACCCTGCCAAAGGAATTTAGTTCCTGTTGGTAAGCAGCAATTTCAGTCAGCTCCCAGAGATGAGAAAGAGTTCTCTTGATAGGTGGCAGCAATTTTCAAACTTCCTTGCCAGCTTGACCACTGGCTTTCTGGGAAAGTTGGCAGAGACTGCAAATGGTGAACATATGATTGTAGGGCACTTGGAACTGTAAGTGCAAACAGGTTGCAAAGCACACAGATCAAGATCAAATGACTATGTAGCAGTGGTGCAACATTTTGTGACTACTGGAAGTGCTTTAGAGGCCAGTAAAGCACTCTTTCTGAAATTGTCACAATTCCAGACTGTCTTTAAATGAATGTTCATAAGATGAGGACTACTTCTAGAAGCAAACTGGATGCCAGGGAAGATAATAAAAACCTGATGTGTGGGTGCATTATTAGAAATTTCTGAATAGTACAACAGATTTTAGTAATATTGAATTACCAGGGCATGGATTACTAAAATGAAATGTTTTGCTTAGTGGGGCTGTAGCTGGTAAATCAGCATAAACTGATAAAAAACACTTTATGCTACTTTTGGATTTATTGATCAGAAGTAATAGTACGTCATCTCTATGTCCTCAATAACAATGTTTCATTATTATTTCTTTTATTCATCAATCTCAAATATAAACCAATACATGACATAAAAACAACAGCATATTTAATGTAACAAAGATACAGGCTCAATCACACTGCCTAAAGTTCAGGCTTGGCAACAAAACCAGTTTTTTAAACCAATACAAAAAGCTACTAGGATCAGGGCAGATATAATTTCAGTCATAACAGAAACGGTTCCCCTCCAAACACTTATTAGATTATAGTCCCTAATGGACAGGATCAGGGGTAAAATCTAAAAAAATTTTGCTACCGGTTCTGTGGGCGTGGCTTAATTACTGCGCGGGGCTTGGTGGTCAGGTGACTGGGTGGGTGTGGCTTGTTGGTCAAGTGGGCGTGGCCAAGTCAATGTCACTTCTTTGCCCTTTTTTAACCTACAAAACACAATACAACACAACTGGCTCACCCACGATGTAAAAGCAGCTGTGCTAGACCCAAAATGGCCCCTGCAACAAGCAGGAACCTCACACAGGTACAAAAAGCCCAAAAAACCAACTTTCACAGTTTACACACACACAGCTGGCTCACCCACAATGTAAAAGCAGCTGTGCTAGACCCAAAATGGCCCCTGCAACAAGCAGGAACCTCACACAGCCACAAAAAGTCCAAAAAACCAACTTTCACACTTTACACACACAAAATTCCACATACAGCTTTGTGAGATTTTGTGTGTTTGTGTAGTTAGAGTGAAACAAACAAAATCTCAGAAAGCTGCACAAATATTTTTATTTTATTTTATTTTTATTTTTATATAAAAGCAGGGGGTTCACATACTTTTTCTTGCAACTGTATCTCACATACGGCTAAATAAATTATTTTTGTTTTATTGTTTTGTTAGCTGACCAGAATTATATATGTGATAAAATTGTTTTTTATTCTGGTGTCATACCAGAATAAACCAGCTGCCAAGGACACCTGGCCTGGGAACAGACTATGAAACTGCTTCGAGAAGTGCCCAGCATCAAAATGATTCACAAAACATCAAACCAGGATGCTGCTGGACACTGATGAAGTGCACAAGGGCGAGAGGACCAGGGAAAGGGGAAAAATAATCTTTTGCATGGGAATACTCAGATCTAGCCTTACATTGGTTGCAACCATTTCATTTTAGTAAAAGAACCCAACACTTCAACCAAATGGAGTCAACGGTCTTTCTTTCCTAAGGATCTAAGCAGGGGCAGGTCTGACATAATGCCTATTTTGTATATTGTTTATATGATATTTTTGTTTTTATTTAGAGTAAGAGGTTATTTAATTGTATATTTGTATCTGTACTGAAGAAAGTCGGGAGACAAATGTCTTTTATATCCTCTTTTTTTCTTGCCACTTTTTAACTTTTCCCCCTTGAATCTTATCCTCCCTTTATTTTTTTGTTTTTGTTATTTTGTATTTTATCTTTCTTTGAAATTTAATAAAGTTATTTTTTAAAAAGTAGCTGGGCCCATAGATGTTCTGCAGTCATATGATTGCCATTTGCAACCTTCTGCCAGCTTCCTCACCAACTTTGCTTATCAGAAACCGGCAGGGAAAGACAGTGTAACCATATTAATTGAGAGATAGTTGCAATCATGTGTTTGCGGAGATGCTGAAACAACTACAACTATGAGAAACAGTCATAAGTCCCCTGTCAGCGTTCCAGAACAACCCAACTCCAATGAAAAACTCCAAGACAGGCATCATATGAAATCTTCTATTTATTAGAGTAGGTATACTGGCACATCTGGGAAAACCTGAATCTGAGAGTTCTAGGTTTTCCCTCAGTAAATCAAAACCACAAATCCAGGGACTTCCGGTTTGACATCGCGACGAGACAGTCGGGGAAATAGCGGGCTCTGACGAGCCCCGCGAAAACCCCAACTGCCGAACCGCTGCTGATGGGTCTTCAGACTAGAACCATCCTGCAGGGACGGGGATGGGAGAGAGCTGCCTCGGAGGACCAAGAGGAGCAGGCAAGTTCCTCGGAGGTCGGAGGGAACTCTCTGCAAGTCAGCGGTGGGGGGTGGCAGCCATGGCGGCTGCCACGAAGCTGGGACAAACCGGGCAAGTGATGTGCAGGAGGAAAGCGGAAAAGAGCAATGCCTCTTGAAGCCGGGTGAGTGACAACCAACCCAGGCTCGAAACAACGTTTGGAGTAATGGCTTTTTATTTGTAAGACCCCTAGCCTTAAAACAACGGCTGAGGAGCTATGGGGCATAGAAGATTCTAAGATGAAATTAAAAAAAAAAAAAAAAAGACCTGACTGAATATTGATATTTGAATAGACTAAATTGGAAAAATAAACATTGAGACTTGGTTCAAAATTGAACTTTAAATTTGAATTGGATTTTTAAAGAAAAGAAGATAAAGAAGAATTATTATCCTTAAAATACAGAAGAAGGAGTGAATTAAGCTGAAATGTTATATAATTGAAACAAAATGGCGATTTGCATGACTAAAGGAAATTGTGGATTGTAGAGGGACACCTTCTGGTTTAAAAAGAAACACTGTAACTTGCTCCTTGTTTGGGAACATTGTCAGTGCTACAGATAACAATTGTGGGATTTTGACTTTGGTAAGGAAAAAAAGGGAAAGTATGATGGAACTCTTATAACTGGACTAATTGGCGCAGGAACAAAAGAAGTCAAATGGCACAGGAACAAAAGAAGAAAAATTGATGTGATTTGCTTGAAATAGAAATAAGAAAAAGAACTAAATTGATATATGGAGAATTAAATTGTGAACATTGAAATTGAAATGAAATATATGCTGACAAGGAAATGAGGAATGATATACACACGGCTGGAAAAAAGAAGATAGAAACAATGTGATTAAAAATAAAGCAATGTATAGATGGACAGTAATAATAAAAAGGTGTTTCTGACAGTTGTGCAGAAAACCATCATTGACACCCTCCATAAGGAGGGAAAGCCTCAAAAGGTAATTGCAAAAGAAGTTGGATGTTCCCAAAGTGCTGTATCAAAGCACATTAATAGAAAGTTATGTGAAAGGGGAAAGTGTGGAAGAAAAAGGTGCACAAGCAGTAGGGATGACTGCAGCCTGGAGAGGATTGTCAGGAAAAGGCCATTCAAAAGTGTTGAGGACTTTCACAAGGAGTGGACTGAGGCTGGAGTCAGTGTATCAAGAGCCACCATAGACAGACGGATTCTGGACACGGGCTTCAAATGTCGTATTCCTCTTGTCAAGCCACTCCTGAACAAACAATGTCAGAAGAGTCTTACTTGGGCTAAAGAAAGAAAGAACTGGTCTGTTGCTCAGTGGTCCAAAGTCCTCTTTTCTGATGATAGCAACTTTTGCATCTCATTTGGAAATCAAGGACCCAGAGTCTGAAGGAAGAATGGAGAGGCACACACTGCAAGATGCTTGAAGTCCAGTGTGAAGTTTCCACAGTCTGTGTTGATTTGAGGAGCCATGTCACCTGCTGGTGTTGGTCCACTGTGCTTCATGAAGTCCAGGGTCAATGCAGCCATCTACCAGGAGATTTTGGAGTACTTCATGCTTCCTTCCGCAGACGAGCTTTATGGGGATGCGGACTTCATTTTCCAGCAGGACTTGGCACCTGCCCACACTGCCAAAAGTACCAAAACCTGGTTCAATGACCATGGGATTACCTTGATTGGCCAGCAAACTCGCCTGACCTGAACCCCATAGAGAATCTATGGGGCATTGCCAAGAGAAAGATGAGAGACATTAGACCGAACAATGCAGAAGAGCTGAAGGCCGCTGTTGAAGCATCCTGGTCTTCCATAACACTTCAGCATTGCCACAGGCTGATAGCATCCATGCTACGCCACATTGAGGCAGTAATTGATGCAAAAGGGGCCCAAACCAAGTACTGAGTACATATGCATGCTTATACTTTTCAGAGATCCAATATTGTTCTATGTACAATCCTTGTTTTATTGATTTCATGTAATATTCTAATTTTCTGAGATTGTGAACTTGGGGTTTTCATGAGCTGTAAACCTTAATCATCAAAATTATGACAAATCAAGGCTAGTTTCACCTTTTAAGTTGCATTACTGAAATAAATGAACTTTTACACGATATTCTAATTTTTCGAGTTTCACCTGTATATTCAGAAAAGCAAAATCACAAAGTGAAGCTGCTGTGAAAGCTAGTTTTATAGTAGCAGAAGAGATAGCTAAATCATTCCAGCCATTTACAGACAGGAAGTTTTTGAAGTGTTGTATGATTACAGTGTGCGAACTAGCACACAAACTAGCGTTCCAGACCAAAAGCAAGCATTTTTTAATGTAAGCCTAAACAGAAATACTGTTGCTGATCTTATATGTGAACTTGCCACTGATTTACAAGTACAATTGATTGAAAAGGGAATAGATTTCATTACATATTCCTTTGCTATGGATGCTGACATCACTGTCACGGCACAGCTGACAATCTTCATCCGTGGAATGGACTCAAGTTTATGCGTTACAGAGGAACTTTTGGATATAAAATCAATGCATGGCACTACCACAGGAAAAGACATATAACATGTAACTCACAGAATAGTAAGAATAAGAGTTAGGCGGTTTACAATTGTAACAGAGAATCTGAATAATGCATTTTAATAATGAGCACATGCATTGTTTTTTTTTAATAATTGCTTCTGCATATATATTTATATGAAAGACATAGCATTCCTCAGAAAGTTAGTTTACTGCAGTAAGTAGAAATATTTAGACAGTTCCATTTGGTATCCCAACACAAACACTGTAGTATAAATATTAGTGAACAGTCACTCCTGTCCTTTTGTCAACAAATGTTTTTAAGAGTACATCTTAAATCAGAGTTTGACAATCCTGATCTGTGGGCACAATGACATATATAATTAAATAGATTAATTTATTATGAAATGGTAAAAAAAATATACAGAGAACACTGAATATCCCAAAATTCTGATGTTCCACCTGACCAGAGGGCAGTAACTCATATGTAACCAGTAGTCTTCAGTGCACAGTTGAGACTCATTATTACTTTATTTAAAAAAGAAATGGTATATTGTATATGTAATAAGAAATATAGAGTTTTCGATACTGTATAAAAATAGGACAGGTAATAACTGTTTCTTCCAACAAAACAAAAATTACCTTCATGTAAAACACTTCAGAGGTGAAATAGTTTGAACACTACTGAGACCATAGTCCATTCGGTACTCATAATATCAATCTCATTCAAAAGGATTGCATCAGACTCCTGGAATGCTGAAGTCCACATATTTGCTATTCAGCATGTAAACTGCTATTCAAGTTCAATCAGCTATAAATGTTGCTTTGTTTTAATTTTCCACTGAACTTCCTGGAACCTATTATCAGACTGCCAGATATGTGTATTTAGCAATGGCCACATGGGCTTTTCTTGTTCCAATGTCACCTCCAATGAAGAGACACATATAACCCAACTAGAAAAAGACACTTGAAAGTTGAATCTACTGGATCATACTGCTTTTTTAACTCTTCAAAAAGAAATACTTTCAGGACTCAAGATTTTTTTCTTATTCATATATCTAAAAATATTTCCTCTTTATTTATTTATAAAGTTATTTGCATTTCAAAATTTCTACTAATAGCTCCCACATTGCTTGTAAAGTTTTCCTTTAAAAAAACATTCAGAATAGATTTTCCACAGAATACCAATCTACCTGCATATGTATTCTATCACAACTTAGAAAACAGATTTACCTTAATGAATTCATGAATTGCAGTATTAAAACAGAATAATTAAAATCACAATAGTACTCAATTATTTTCTTTTTTGTTTTGCATCTTAGCAAAGAAAGTTCTACTGAATTTTCTAGAAAGTTCTAGAACCGTGATGGCGAACCTATGGTACATGTGCCAGAGGTGGCGGGCAGAGCCCTCTCTGTAGGCATGCAGTCACCAGCTGCTCTTCTGGTTTCCGGCGTGCGCTGGCCAGCTGGTCTTAATGGGCGCCTGAAAAGGGCCAGAAAAGCGGCCAGAAACAGGCATGCGAGCGCCAGCCAGCTGGTCTTCAGATTTCTGGTGCTCCAGCGCATGCAAAGACCAGCTGGCCGGCACACATGCATGTGCTGGAAACCCAAAGACCAGCTGGCCGGTGCATGCACGCACTCCGGCCAGCTGGTCTTCAGGTTTCTGGCGCTCTGGTGCGCAGACATGCATGTGCGTTCCGGTTTGGGCACTTGGTGCCAAAAAGCTTCGCCATCACTGTTCTAGAAGTTTGGAAAGCCATGTTTCTATACAGTACTGTTAGAGACCACCTTTGATGAAAAGAATGAAAGAAAAAGTAGCTTTGAAATACTGAGAAAAAAACCACTTGATTTTATGACAACTTGGTTTTATGGAAACTCCTCTTCATATGTAAATATTATACTTAAAATTATGTCACATACATATGGCTGCCCAGAGTCACCTTATAGGGAAGATGGGCAGCCTAAAAATCTAATAAATAATAATATTGCCTTAAAATATTTGCCTTATTTTTATTTGCATTTAGAAAACTGGCATACAGTTCACTGCGTGTAATTCCAAAATTTATATTGGAAAAATACTTCTATTAAATCAATTCAAATATTAAAAATATCAAACTTCCATTATTTGTAATCTCTTCACCATGCACCAGGTTATGAATAATGACTGGAAAAGGAGAGGGGGTGTTTGATGATATTAAAGTCACAAACTTGTATGATAAAGAATCCTAAAGAGCTAAAGTCCTAAAAAGACACTGCAGACATTCAAATTAGGTTAGCTTCAGACTTCAAGATCTAAACTAGAAGTTTTTAGTATATACAATACTATGCAACTTTATTAGTAATAATAATGCTGGGCCCAGAAAAATATTTTGTTTAGTTAAATAAGGATCATGAATGCTTGTGTCATGAGAATTATTTAAGATATAATATGAGGCACCTTCTCAACAGATCTTAGCATAAAATCCATTGAGGGTGTTAGTTGACAACAGTTTCATTTCTTTGTTCTTGTATTAGTGAGAAATTAAACATTTCATATATTGCACATCACTAGAATAGAATAGAATTTTTTATTGGCCAAGTATGATTGGACACATAAGGAATTTGTCTTGGTGCATATGCTCTCAGTGTGATCTGTCCCCGTCTCCACACATACACAAACACAGCCAGCCGAGGTTTAAGAAAGCACTTGGCATGCACACAGGTCGTTATCTCAAACTTGGCAACAATATAAGCACCGTCTGCCAAGAGCTTTACTTCAACAGATAACATAACATTACATACGCATTGTAAATAGTCCAGCAAAAACAATATCCCTTCGGCAGCTTCAGGCGTTGTTCAAGTGACTAGCCAGAGTTAGTTTTTGTTCGTCACGGAGTTTTACCAGCCACCACCCTCTCTTATATAGTCTCTGGGGTGTGGTTCAGTGACTCAGTTCTAATCCCTAGCACGCCTCCTTAACTGCTGCAACCGTTTATCTCGCCTTCGTTGGCGTGCATCCAGGAACGACGGCTCTCCTTCCTCGCTCTCATCAGAGACACCTGGCTCCTGGCTAATCTCCTCTTCCTCAGCCGGCACCTGAGGCAGTGCCAGAGGGGAGGGGCTTGGAGAGGGAGGCCTGGCTGACTCCTCTCCCTCATGTTCGGAGCCTTCTTCCTCCGATGAGATAGGCTCAGAGGGCGGGGCCACAACACAGTGTACATAAAATGAAAAGATACATTTGTAAAGAATCATAAGGTACAACACTTAATGATAGTCGTAGGGTACAAATAAGCAATCAGGAAACAGTATCAATATAAATCGTAAGGATACAAGCAACAAAGTTACAGTCATACAGTCATAAGTGGAAGGAGATGGGTGGTGGGAACGATGAGAAGATTAATAGTAGTGCAGACTCAGTAAATAGTTTGACAGTGTTGAGGGAATTATTTGTTTAGCAGAGTGATGGCATTCAGAAAAAAACTGTTTTTGTGCCAGTTGTTCTGGTGTGCAGTGCTCTGTAGCTAATGCATTAAGATGTAATGTTCTTTTTATGCATAGCTGCTTCTTTTTAATAATGCAATTACCTGGAAATACGTGAGTTTAATTGCTATACTTGGCATGATTTTTGTCACAGTGATACTATATTTTATTGTTACACTGTTTTTTTAATAATCACTAAACTTTTTTGTTAAAGACAAGAACACACTGGGTAAGATTTTTCTTTGCCAGATACCCAGAGAGCTATCACCTATTAGAAGAGAAAATACCAATCAACATAGATAAGTGATCTCTTCTAAAAGTGAAGTAGCTTTGTACATGTGTAGAATTGTATATGTTCCAAAAATGATTCTGAAGTTACCTACTTCTCATACAAGTGCAACCTCTCTGTTATTCATTAAAAGTAGCAAGCCATTTGCTTGGCTTCTGTGTTAAAAGCGACATTAACTTATTTGCTTAAAGTAGCAAGATTTTTTTTTTACTTATATGAAAGCCTAATGGGTTTTTTTAAGAAGTAGTGCAGAGAGATTGTGGGCCCCTTCAAGAAGGCAGCACTGACAGCAGCAATGATGGCGGTGAAAGCTGGGCTAAAACAGATTTTAGGAGTAGAATGCAAACACACACTACCAGAACATCAATTGATTTTTCTAAGTCATTCTATTTTAAGAAGTTCAAAATCATACAACTTCTGTCCTTACTAATACTGGCCAACTTTAGGAAAGAGAGTAGGAAGAGGGAAATCTAAAGAAGCATCCGCAGTGTTAATACAGGTAGTCCTCGACTTACAGCCATTTGTTTAGTAACCATTTGAAGTTACAACAGCACTGAAAAAAATTGACTTGTTACCATTTTTCACACTTAACGATCATTGCAGCATCCCTGTGATCCCATTATCAAAATACAGACAACTTGTAAACTGGCATGTATTTATAATGGTTGCAATATCCCAGGCTCAGGTGGTCACATTTTGCAACCTTCTGACAAGCAAAGGCAATGAGGAAAGCCTGATTCACTTGAGAACTGCAGTGATTCACTTAACAACTGTGATGAGAAAGGTCATAAAATGGGGCAAAAATTCACTTAACTGTCTTGTTTACAAACACAAATTTTGGGCTCAATTGTGATTGTAAATCAAGGAATATTAATAGTACAATTCGGTATATATGCAACCAAGAGCACCAGTCAATTTGATTTCATTATTTTAAAAAAATACTTAAAAACATTAATAGGCATGTTTAATAGTGGCTAAGACACTGAGCTTGTTGATTAAAAGGTCGGCAGTTCAGCGGTTCGAATCCCTAGTGCCATGTAACGGGGTGAGCTCCCATTACTTGTCCCAGCTTCTGCCTACCTAGCAGTTCGAAAGCACATAAAAAATGCAAGTAGAAAAATAGGGGCCACCTTTGGTGGGAAGGTAAGTGTTCCGTGCACCTTCGGCATTTAGTCACACCAGCCATATGACCACGGAGATGTCTTTGGACAGCGCTGGTTCTTCGGCTTTGAAACAGAGATGAGCATCGCCACCTAGAGTCGGGAATGACTAGCACATATGTGTGAGGGGAACCTTTACCTTTATCTTTATCTTTATGTATCATAATTATTTCTGAAAACTTTTGGAAAATTGATTTTACTGACATACACTTACATTGGGGCAAAAAAGTATTTAGTCAGCCACCAATTGTGCAAGTTCTCCCACTTAAAAAGATGAGAGAGGCCTGTAATTGACATCATAGGTAGACCTCAACTATGAGAGACAAAATGAGAAAATAAATCCAGACAATCACATTGTCTGATTTGGAAAGAATTTATTTGCAAATTATGGTGGAAAATAAGTATTTGGTCACCTAAAACAAGCAAGATTTCTGGCTCTCACAGACCTGTAACTTCTTCTTTAAGAGGCTCCTCTGTCCTCCACTCATTACCTGTATTAATGGCACCTGTTTGAACTTGTTATCAGTATAAAAGACACCTGTCCACAACCTCAAACAGTCACACTCCAAACTCCACTATGGTGAAGACCAAAGAGCTGTTGAAGGACACCAGAAACAAAATTGTAGACCTGCACCAGGCTGGGAAGACTGAATCTGCAATAGGCAAGCAGTTTGGTGTGAAGAAATCAACTGTGGGAGCAATAATTAGAAAATGGAAGACATACAAGACCACTGATAATCTCCCTCGATCTGGGGCTCCACGCAAGATCTCACCCCGTGGGGTCAAAATGATCACAAGAACGGTGAGCAAAAATCCCAGAACCACACGGGGGGATCTAGTGAATGACCTGCAGAGAGCTGGGACCAACGTAACAAAGGCTACCATCAGTAACACACTACGCCACCAGGGACTCAGATCCTGCAGTGCCAAACGTGTCCCCTTGCTTAAGCCAGTACATGTCCGGGCCCGTCTGAAGTTTGCTAGAGAGCATTTGGATGATCCAGAAGAGGATTGGGAGAATGTCATATGGTCAGATGAAACCAAAGTAGAACTGTTTGGTAGAAACACAACTCGTTGTGTTGCATCCAAAGAACACCATACCTACTGTGAAGCATGGGGGTGGCAACATCATGCTTTGGGGCTGTTTCTCTGCCAAGGGACCAGGACGACTGATCCGTGTACAGGAAAGAATGAATGGGGCCATGTATCGTGAGATTTTGAATGCAAACCTCCTTCCATCAGCAAGGGCATTGAAGATGAAATATGGCTGGGTCTTTCAGCATGACGATGATCCCAAACACACAGCCCAGGCAACGAAGGAGTGGCTTCATAAGAAGCATTTCAAGGTCCTGGAGTGGCCTAGTCACTCTCCAGATCTCAACCCCATAGAAAACCTTTGGAGGGAGTTGAAAGTCCGTGTTGCCCAGCGACAGCCCCAAAACATCACTGCTCTAGAGGAGATCTGCATGGAGGAATGGGCCAACATACCAGCAACAGTGTGTGCCAACCTTGTGAAGGCCTACAGAAAACGTTTGACCTCTGTCATTGCCAACAAAGGATATACAACAAAGTATTGAGATGAACTTTTGATATTGACCAAATACTTATTTTCCACCATAATTTGCAAATAAATTCTTTCCAAATCAGACAATGTGATTTCCTGGATTTGTTTTCTCATTTTGTCTCTCATAGTTGAGGTCTACTTATGATGGGAGAACTTGCACAATTGATGGCTGACTAAATACTTTTTGCCCCACTGTATTAATAAGTGACAAATGTTATTTTAATTATCATTGTTACTGTGCATATTTAATGTAATTTAAGCAAAAAAAATTCTACATACTTGGGTTACAGTGCACATTAAGATTTATAATTTTTGTAATTTGATTTAAGCCATTGCTCTAAGTTTTCTTTGTCTCCTTTTTTAAGTTATAATACCTGGATTCAGTTTCACAATCAGACAGGTGGGAGGGATTTAATCATCATCTAGTTCTAGTTTATCCTCTTTCTCAATGCAGGATCTACCCTTACTAAAGTATCTTTGACAGATGACCATCTAGCTGTCTTTCAAGACTTAATAAAGTTGCATTCAAGTGGCTAGCAATGCAGTCAGGTGTTTTCTTGATATCTAGTCTAAATTTGCTTCCCTGCAATTTTAACCCGCTGTTTCTGCTCCTGTCTTCTAGGACAACAGAAAATAAGTTTACTCTCTTCTACATGACAAATCTTCAATTACCTGAAAACAGCTATTATGTTTCACTTCAAGTATCTTTTCTGTAGGAATATGCCCATAGCAGTGGTGATATGTAAAATTTATTACTACCAGTTCTGTGGGCGCGGCTTGGTGGGGGGTAATGTGAATGGGTGGGCATGGCCAACTTTTTTTTTTTAACTTTTAAACCATTTTTTCTACAACCTTTTCCGCCTTTTTAAAAGCATTTTTTCTACAACCTTTTCAGCCAAAGAGGTTGTAAAAATTGCTTTTAAAAACCTCTGATGATCTCAGCTAAGTTGCCTGATCAGCAGAGGCTTTTTTTTCTTTTAAAAGCCTCTGACATCCCGGCTGAGTTGCCTGATCGGCAGAGGCTTTTTTTTTCTTTTAAAAACATTTTTTCTACAACCTCTTCGGCTGAAGAGGTTGTAGAAAAAATGCTTTTAAAAATTAAAAAAAAAGCCTCTGATGATTGCGCAGCTCAGCTGGGCATGGGGGGGCGGGGTTTGCAGGGATTTTTGTTAAAGGTTCTCCAAACCACCACCTGCCATCACTACCGGATCGGGTGATCCAGTCCAAACCGGGAGCATTTCACCCCTGGCCATTGGCTTTGTCCCAATCCCTCATCATCCTGGTAGCCCTCCATTCCAATTTGTCACTACACTTTATGAACTGTGATGCCCAGAACTAGACCCAGTTTCTAAATGAGATCTGACCAGGAGTGGAAAAATTACTTCTCAAGATCCCTGGACTAGACTACTAAAGTATCTCAAGACTTTTGACTAGCACAGGGCTAGGACAGCTTATTCCAAGCTGCAGTTCTCTCATTTCCCCTAATAACATGATAACCAGTCACAACTCAATTTCCTTTCTGAAAGGAGGAAGATGCAAAATAGGAGTTAACTTCTGTCTTTTCAACTGACCAGTGGACAGTCCACAATTCTAAAATACCCAAATTTTTTTTTTTTGTTTCTCCCAAGACTTAGCAAATTCCAAATTTTAGTCTTCCAGACACATTTTCTACAGTTTCTGGAGACTACCCTGTATTTATATTCAGTTGTGTCCTTCCCTCGTTTCCTATACATGTGCTTTCTTCTCTTCAGCATTTTAGAGAGCAATGTTTGTATTCACCCTGGCCTCCGTTTCCTCATTTTTCCTTTCTGTGAGGACTGTTTGCAATTCTTCAATCCTTTATATCAGTACTGAATACTGTGAAGTTTCCGAAAGATGCCCTAATTAATTCATGAGCCATGAGCCAAACTTTAAAAGAAATACAGTCATTTATTAGGAGCACCATTTTGGCAATATTTGGATGCAGTTAGAACTAATCCCACGTAGATTTACGTTCCCCTATGACCCTGTCTCTCCCCTCCTCTCTGGCCATGTCATAAATCACATTCTCCAATTACCCACTTTGGCTAGCTGTGAAATCCAAAACCCTTCTTCTGATTGCGGAAGAAAGCATGTATGGAATGTAGCTTCCGTTAGGGAAATCAATTAGCTCTATCAATTCTCCCTCCCTCCTGCTCATGGCAACTTGAAAACTTTGCAAGTTGACAAATACTTTCTGAATACTCTTTTTTTAAGGATTTAAAACCACTGGAACTGACATACTTCCTGATCAGCTCTGAACCATCACCTATATCCTTCATATGCCACTAAGGCATTTACCCTGAAGTAAATTGATTGTTGAGCCTGATTATAGCTCGACATACTTCCCAGAGGGAGAGGCATAAAGAGAGACATCCCTCAAGTCTATGTTAAAGAGGGATGGCTATGTACGCACCAATCAGGTTAAAAATGGTGTCGGGTTTGCTTCACTGATGGTGATGGTAGTTGCTGTAAGTTGCATTTAGGTTGCGAACGGGAGGCTGTGTTGGGGAGTCACTTCTATGAGACCAGGATGGAGAACACTGAAGAGTGGAATGATCCGAGGCCGCTGCAGTCTGAAGGGAACCAGGATCAGCTGAGAGCTGCTGACAGGGGTGGGGCACGGGTGCAGTCAGCGCGGCTTATTCAAAAGGCGCTGAAGAGCGGTAACGCTCAGCACTAACTTTGTATTGTTCATACTCGGTTTTTCCTGATGCCCAGAAGTTGCAGATTAAAGACTATTGACTCCCTAGACTTGTGTGGGCTTGGTGATTCAGCAACGGACCACCCAGCCGTGGATTAGAAGAGCCAAGAGAAAGTTAGCACTCTCCTCCTATATTGCTTGCTGAGCGTGTAAGCAGTGAGTTAACGGGTCAAGGGGAGTCCCGTGCCAGAACCCCAACCCCAGTCGCAGAGGCAATGTTCCAGGGCTGGAGGGAACGACGATGGACAGAGGATGAAGACCAGGACTTGAGTTATTCCACAGGACCTGATGCTACCACCATGGAGGCTCTCAGGGAGAGGTTTGATGAGGCGAGTTTCAGAGATGCCCCTTCATAGCAACTGTGAGCGACAGGGTTGGACCCCTCAAGTACATGGCGAGGGGGAGGGGGTTCAAATTCCTATACCCGTTTTTGTCTCACCAGTCCGAAACTGAAAAAGGAACAAGACACCCAGAAGGGAGGGGGTGCAGCACACCATACCAGTAGGGTCTCTTTGCCGACCACCGGGGATATGGACCGAGTCAGGATCCAGTGGCTAGGTATGATACGCTCCTTGCCAGACCCCTGAATGGGCAGAAACAAGAGGACTCTTCTAGGGGAACTAGCAGACAGATGGATAGTGCCCGAGCTCATGAGCAAGTACCTGTATGGCCTGCAGGGATATGGTCGCCTCAACAACCTCTCTTTTGGGGCCCACCTCCCATCCAGGCCTCTTTTGATGGGAGCTCCAATCGAGTAGCATTGTTCCTGAGTCAGGTTATCAGCCACTTTGACCTGTATGATCGGTTTTACCCTTCTCAATGGTCCATAGTGGTAGCTGTTACCACAGTATTAACCAGAGAGATGGCGGATTGGGTAGCCAATTTGCATAGTGAGCATGCTAGAGAGCTAACAAATGTAGGCATGTTCCTGGAGGGTCTCAGAGGCAGGTTTGAGGATGAAACAAGAACACCAGCTGCGGAAGGTGAGATAGTGTCCATCAAACAACGAGGACGTTCTGCCAAAGAATATGTCAAAGAGTTCAAGAAGATCGCTGGCCGCTTGAGGGCTTGGCCTGAGTGCCTGCTGATTCACCAATTTCATATGGGTCTAGATAGGGAGTTGCAGCAGGCGTGCATTTCTGAATGGTTTAAAGCGGTGGTAGAATTAGATGTTGGTTTACAAGAGTTTAAACCCCAAGGGGAGAGTAGGGTGCCTTATCAACGCAAGCCACCGGACAGGCCGCCGTCGAGGGGGTATGGCATCCCAGCCAGACCTGTGGCGGGACCGGACAGTTCAGCTCGAAGGCCGGTTTCCCGATGTTTCCGTTATAATCAGGCAGGACACCGGGCGGCTGACTGTTCTATACCACCACCAAAGATGCTAGGACTGCAAGCCCCTATCGTCAGGGAGAAACATCGGGAGCGTCCCAGGTCAGTGTCAGAACGAACACGACTAGTTGCTCATACCATCCCTGTCAACCCCACCAATCCAGGGAAGGATGGTGGAACCCCCCGAGGAAGGGGGAGGACGATTACCGACTGCAGAGCCCGAAGGGAGTGATGAAGATGATCCGAATGACCCAATGGTGAGCAATCCAGTGAGACCGTTTGTAATCCCGGTGGTGATCCAAAACACACACACGGGGGTGGGAAGTAACCAAGGAGCCCTGATAGATTCTGGTTGCACACAATGTTTAATCCGTCAGTCTGTGGTGGATGAATTAGCAATATGGGTTGTGGCTTTGCGGACGCCTATTCGGTTCGAGCAAATGGATGGCACAATGCTGGCGGGCACCCAGCTACACATGTCACCGAGCTCGTCAAGTTGGAAATAGGGGAGTATTGGGAATATATGCAATTTGTGGTGGTCGATATGATGATTGAACCCCTTATTCTAGGTCTCACTTGGTTAGACAAATGGCAACCTGCTATATGGTGGGAAGAGGGGTTTCAGAGAATCAGATTGGCACTGGGCCAATCTCCAATAGCTCATGCAAAAGCAGAACTTAACAAGACAGACCAAAACACAGGAGGAGTTTTCCCCTCAGTATACAAGGACCTGGCAGAGGTGTTTAGTGAGGAGGAATGTGAGGTGCTAACCCCCAACGACCAACTGACTGTGCCATAGAACTGATACCAGGAGCTAAATTACCAAAACCTTGCATGTACTCTATGACCCCTAAAGAACTCATAGTTGCAGCGATACATCGATAAAAATTTGGCACAGGGGTTTATCCAGCCGAGCAGATCCCGTACGGTGGCTCAGGTTCTATTCAGAGAGAAAAAGGACTGTGGCCATCTCTTGTGTGTTGATTTCATATCCCCTACTCCTGAAATGACCTGTTATCCACCTTGGCAACCGACAGGGTCTTTACTAAATTAGATTTACAAGAGGCGTATTACTGGGTGCACATCAGACCAGGGGACAAATAGAAGAAAACATTCAATTGTCCCCTGGGGAGTTACCAATTCCAGGTGATGCCATTTGGCTTACAGGGTGCCCCTGCCATCTTTATGCAGGTCATTAATGAAGTTTTACATGAACACCTCTACCGGGGAGTTCTGGTGTATTTGGACGATATTCTGATCTATACCGAGAATATGGAGGAATGCGTACGATTAGTTCGCCAGGTGCTAGAGAAGTTACTGGCTGCCAAAGTCTTTATAAAACTTTCAAAATGCGAATTTCACAAAACGGAGATCGGCTATTTGTGTTATCTTATATCGGGGAAGGAGGTGGAGATGGACCCAAAAAAGGTACAAACTATCCTGGAGTGGCAAGCCCCAAAGACAAGGAAACAACTGCAAAGTTTCCTCGGATTCGTGAACTTTTATAGGCAGTTTATCCCCTCGTTCGCCCAGTTGGCATTCCCATTAACAGAGCTACTCTGTACAAAACCCAGTACAAAAACCCAGTACCTTAAAACCCCAGCCGGGTCAATTACTCGTCAGTTACACAATGTCAACAGGCATTCGAGAAATTGAAAGGAATGTTTGCATGTGAGCCAGTATTGAAACATCCCGATCCAACAATACCTTTTATGGTCCAAACAGACGCAAGCGATGAGGCTGTGGGGGCGGTTTTGCTTCAAAGGAACACGCAGGGACAGCTACAACCCTGTGCCTACACGTTCAGAAAACTGACAGCTACAGAGAGGGGTTGGGCTATATGGGAAAAGGAGGCATTCGCGATCTGTTGGGCGTTACTCACTTGGAGACATCTGCTGGAGGGGGTAGGACACCCGTTTGAGGTCTGGATGGATCACAAAAACTTAGAAGCCTTACAAACCCCTAGAAGGATGTCACCTAAGCAGGTTAGGTGGGCACAATAGTTCCAATGGTTCACGTTTGCCTTGAAATATGTACCCGCTGGGAGAAACTTTTTGGCAGATTCATTATCACATATGCCACAATATGATAGCAAAAGGGAGGAAGTAATCCAGGCTGTGATACCATCACAACAGAAAGCAGGCCAGGTTACAGCTGCTGGAACAGTAAACTCCTGGTACAACACAGTGAAACAGGCATTACTGACAGATCCGTGGGTAAAAATGAATAAGAACTTAATAACCACGAGGGATGGTCTTGCCTGGAGACGCGACAAACTTTATATACCAATGGATGTCAGGGTTGCAGTACTACGGAAGTGCCACAACGTTAAGCCTGCAGGTCACTTTGGCTTTCTTAAAACATTACACCTAATCAGGCGGCAGTTCTGATAGGGGTGGGGTACGGGTGCGGTCAGCACGGCTTATTCAAAAGGCGCTGAAGAGCAGTAATGCTCAGCACTAACTCTGTATCGTTCATACTCGGTTTTTCCTGATGCCCGGAAGTTGCCGATTAAAGACTGTTGACTCCCTAGACTTGTTGGTGATTGTGTGGACCGTGGATTAGAAGAGCCGAGATTGATGCTTTGCCCTTAGTGGTGGCAACAGGTAGATAGAGAATGAGCAATCCTGAGAATGAATGTTGTTCTGTCAGGATTGTTTCTACACATGTTCAAATACCGAAGATGAATTAATGGCACATGCTTTATTAACCATGTGCCATTAATTGCTTTATTAAGCATATGCCATTATATCATGTGTCCTGAATTAATCAAGTCACTTGTTAGGAAGCTTTCTCACTTACCACTATCAGCAATTATAGATCAGCCATTGCAAAACTCATGAGTGGGACTTTTTTTTCTATTTACTATTATATTTCCTGACCACTCTTTTTTTCTTTCATTAATCTCTATCAGAGTTTGCCAGCTATGGCAATTTCTATTAATTTCTTTTGGAGCTGACTCACTAACCATATTATCACTCTTTCTGCTCTTCTTGGATTGAGGAAAGGGGAGGGGGAAGAGAAGGGGTTCCTATTCTCATATTCCTTTTCATTTCTCTTTTAGATGTGCAAGTTTTGTATCTTCCCCAATTGCCAGATTTTCAGCCAAAAGCTAACTAGAAAATACATTCATTCCCTTTACATATTGCCTCTATTTGTTATTAGAAGCTGTGTTCCTCAAATTCCCCTTTCTCGGCTAAGGGGTGGGGGGGGATGATTGGGAAGGACTTAATGCATGCTACTTTTAGGAGGCTGGAAGTATTGCCCAGCAGCACCAATGAAATCTTTTTTTTTTAGTAGTTCCTTGCTTATTCTACATTAATAAAAGATGCCATATATTGTTGATCAGGAAAAACATGTTTGGCTTTCTCAATTATAATGTTCTTCCAGAGTTACAAAGGGCTAATCATTTATAGTACTTCTCTATTTTCCAGATGTTATCTCTGTTATCTTTATTCTTTTTTGTTCTATATATTGTTTTCTTGTTTTAATATTGTTTTAACAATCTGTAAACAGCCGAAGCATATTTATTTAATAATAAATAAAGCATACTTTGGATTCATTTTTTTCTCAGAATGCCCTCCTAAGAGTTGGTGCTGGAAACCAATTACTCTGGACAGTGAAAAGCAATGCAAGGGTTCTGCAATACAATGACCATTTTAAAAGATAAAACAATTTATCAATACAATTAATGATTGCTTGGGTCTATGGCTATGCAAGAGAGAAATTTACATGTTACTTTGTATAACTAAATTTTAATCTATGTTAATTATGTACCAAGGACCCCACAGTTCAATCCTGAGCTACAAAAAAACACTTTTTGGTTAGAGGGACTGAGAGCCTGCCTTATATGAGATGGCTCCCAGTGGATTTCATTCTAAATTTTGGTACTATTTCTTTAAATAAGGAATGTGGAATTATAATGCCTGAGTCGTTGATCCTTAATACATCAAAAAAATACAAAGCTAAAGAATAAACAAACAAAAACCAGATTTGAAAAAAGAAAAGGCTTAGGAAAGAAAAAGAGTGAAAGTGTAAGAAAGAAAGAGGAAAAGAAGGAAAGCCGAAAAAGAATGACTTCCAACTTTCTTTGGTACAGATATAAGTAAAAAATATATCAAACTCTTACTCTAAGATTAACATTTGTCTACATTATTTCCATAATCCCATATCTAATCATCAAAGTCCCAGATCAACTTTTAATTTCAGTTTCTCACAAAAAGTCCAGTAATGGTTCATATCACTTTAATCACTATTTGTTAAGGAAACCGCAACTGATTTATTTAATTGCACCAAACTCTAAATAAAACAGGAATGGAAAATCCTAAACTCTAGTCTTGACCCATGCTTCTCAACTTTGGCAACATTAAGATGCATGGACTTCAATTCCCAGAATTCCCCAGGCAGCATGAAGTTCACCCATCTTAAACTTGCCAAGACTGAAAAACGCTGATCTACAGATAGGAATTTTTCCATTTCCCTTTTACTGGTCCTTACTTGCTTATGAGCAATCATAATGCAAAATCCTCACTCCAACCCTACTGTTGTGGCCCGTCAGCGGCTGGTGCAGCTAGTAGCTGATTCCGACAGCGAGGAGGCTAGTGTGGTGCTGTGCCAGCAGCCTGTGCAGCTGGCACTTGAGTTGGACAATGAGGAGGCTGGAGAAGATGTGGTGCCAGGGGCGGGGATTCAGCCAGGGTCTTCAGAACCTCCAGAAGCTCCCTTAAGTGAAGAGGATGAAGAGGAGGAGCCTCTTCTCGATGCACGGGTGCACAGAGCTGTCAAAAGGCAGGAGTGGCTCCTCAGGAAGAGGTCTCCTCGAGAGTAAAGCTTGGGGCTAATTGGCCACTCCCTTAGCCTATTTAAGGGGGAATGCCGACTGAAGCAATTTGCAGGGAACAACTCCGTTCACATACCTTCGTGTCTTGTCTTGCTTATCTTATCAGCTTTCTGCAAATTGCTTCTGGGCATTCTGCCAACCACAGTAAGCTTTCAGTATTATTCTTTGAATTCTTGGCGGCTGTTAATGCAGTTAATTAACAGCTGTTGTTGTAAAAAAATGGTTTATTTAGTAATAAGGTTTGAATGGACTTTGTGTGTGCTGCGCTCTTTGGGGTCCATAGCTGGGGCAGAACAGTTTGTTCCCTGCCTGAAAACACACACACAAACCTTGATTAAGATGGAGCGGCTGAGGGAAGAGCATGTGCAGCTTCAGCAGCAGTTGGCTGTGATGGCTGGCCAGCTGGCTCAGCTTCAAACCCAAATGGCTTCATCTCCTCCTCCTCCTCAGAGAAATGGCCTGTAGCTGTGCCAGACAATTTGCTGGTAATTTGGAAATGTTCCCGGCATTTCCAAATTGGACAATAAATTGGACAATGCAATGTATTTATGAGTTTGCGAGCTGAGGATTTTCCCAATGACCAAGATAAAGTCGGATTCCTTATCAGCCTGCTTTCCGACTCTGCAGGTTGTTGGGCCACACCGCTGTTGGTCCAGAACAGTCCATTGCTTAATGACTTTCGGGGGTTTTGTGAGCACTTGCGGCAAAAGTACGAGGACCCTATCAAAACACAAACATCCAATAGGCAGTTGAAGTCCTTGAAGCACAGCCGGCTACCCCTACAGGAATACATTAGCAAATTCCGTTTGCTAAACCAGGACTCGGCCTGGAATGAGGCAGCACTTTTGGTTGTATTCCAGGAGGGTTTGTCGGAGGCATTACAGGATGAGTTGGCTAAAGTGGACATTCCTCTGACTCTTAACGAGCTGGTTCGTCTGTGCCTCAGAATTGATGCAAGGTTACAGTGGTGGCTGTCTCGTCGTGCCAGGTGCAGGGTCTACCTGCGGTATCTTTGCCGGCTGACCTCTCGGACTTTGTGGACGTTTTTAGCAAGAAAGAGGCGGACCAATTGCCCCACTGGTCATACGATTGTCCCATTGACTTAATCCCAGACGCACCGCTCCCTGCAAGGAAGTTGTATTCTATGTCGGATCCTGAATTGGCTGCGTTAAGGGAATTTCTGGACAAAAACCTAGCCCGGGGTTTTATTCGGCCCTAGTCATCGCCCTTGTCCGCTCCGGTCCTCTTTGTCAAGAAGAAAACCGGAGACTTGTGTCTGTGCTGCGATTACCGTAAGATGAACACCATTACGGTGCATAACCAGTATCCTTTACCCTTGATTCCTGAACTTTTAGAGAGACTTCGGGGGGCTACCATGTTTACCAAGTTGGACCTGCGTGGTACGTATAATCTGGTTCGGGTTCGAGAAGGGGATGAGAGGAAGACAGCGTTCGGCACCAGGTATGGCCATTTTGAATACACGGTCATGCCATTTGGGTTAACCAATGCTCCCGCTGTCTTCCAGCATTTTATGAACTATATTTTTTGGGATCTTTTGAACCAGTTTGTTGTGGTTTATCTCAATGACATCTTGATTTACTCCACATCCTGGAAAAGTCATCTCCAACATCTCCATCTGGTCTTGCAACGGCTTCGGGAACACCAGTTATATGCAAAGCTGGAGAAATGCCAATTCTACCAGATGACCATAGACTTCTTGGGCCATCGCATTTCTCCCGAGGGCATAGCGATGGGTCGGAGCAAGGTCGAGGCATTGAGAAGTTGGCAAACTCCCCGTCGGGTGAAAGATGTTCAGCGACTCCTCGGGTTTGCCAATTATTACAGGACATTCATCCCTGGCTTCGCCACTTTGACTGCGCGCCTCACTTGACTCCTGCAGAAAAAAGTCTTGTTTTGGTGGGGCACCCCCGAGCAGCAGGCGTTCCTGGCCTTAAAGCAGGCCTTCATGAAAGAGCCGATTCTGAAACATCCTGACCCTCACCGTCTGTTTGTGGTGGAAACAGACACGTCGGATATCGTGGTCGGAGGGGTGTTACTCCAGGCTCACGTGGCTGGCGGTACTCTTTTTCCTTGCACATATTATTCCCGGAAATTGAATCTTTCCGAGCGCAATTATACCATCTGGGAAAAAGAGCTACTGGCCGCATTTGAGACCTGGAGACATCACCTCGAGGGGGCCCGACATCAAGTGGAAGTCCAGACGGACCACAAGAATCTGGAGTTTCTACAGACCGCGCGGAAACTCAATCAACGACAGATCCGGTGGTCCTTCTTTTTTACCTGCTTCAACTTCAAAGTGATGTACATTCCGAGTGGGCGCAATCAACAAGATGTGCTCTTGAGGAAACCCGAATATGCCCAAGTCAAGGACCTGCTTCCACCTCAGACAATTCTTCCAGTCGAGTCGTTTGCTGCCGTCCAGGAACCTGTCGACCTACAGGTTCAGATCCGGGAGGCACAGCGGCAGGACGCCTACGTCGATCTTTGGAAGCGTGAAGTAGGGCCCGACTCCTCCTGGACGTTTACCGACAATCTCTTGAGGTATCGGAAGAGACTTTATGTACCATCGGGGCCGCTTTATGTACCATCGGGTCTTATATTGTCCCAGTACCACAACAACCCTGCGGCGGGACATTTCGGTCTGTTTAAAACCCTTAACCTAGTGTCGCGGACCTTTTGGTGGCCTCGTCCCGGCATGATGTCCAGACATATGTGATGTCCTGCATCTGTTGTCGACAGGCCAAGTCGGCTGCGGGCGCTCCCCTAAGTCTTCAGCCCTTGCCGACAACAGAGAGACCTTGGGGTGTCATCTCGATGGACTTTCTAATGGACTTGCCCCCGTCTTCGGGTTTCACGACTGTGTTCGTAGTGGTGGACATGATGACAAAGATGGCGCATTTCATACCCTGTCGAGGATTGCCAACAGCACGCACCACCGCCCGCATGTTCATCCAACATGTCTTTTGGCTACACGGCCTACTGGATAGGCCATGTCGGACAGAGGGACCCACTTCACTGCCCAGTTTTGGAAAGGGCTGATGACTGCCTTAGATGTCAAGATCTGCTTATCGTCGGCTCATAATCCCAAAACTGACGGCGGGACTGAAAAAGTCATTGGAATATTGGAGCAATACCTACGCTGCTTTATCAATCAGCAACAGGACAATTGGACAGAATGCTTACCAGTCGCGGAGTTTGCTTTTAATAATTCCCAGCACACCTCCACTCAAACCACCCCTTTCTTAGCCAATCTGGGCTATCACCCGCATTTCTTCCCGCTCACGCCCCTTGACACCCTTGGTTTGAGCAGCGGATGAATTCTTGATTGAGTTACAGGCCGTTCATCAACTGGTGAAATGATATCTGTACAAGGCCAAGGAAGATTATAAAAGGGTCACGGACTGCTCTCGGCGGGCAACACCACCGTTGGCTGGAGGGGATCACGTGTGGCTGTTGACAAATCATCTCCCCTCAGACCAGCTAGTCAGAAAACTAGATCATCGTTACATTGGGCCTTTTCCTGTGGAGCGGGCCTTTTCCTGTCGAGTGGAAGGGGTATGGGCCGGAGGACTTCACATGGGAGGATGTGATCTCTGTTCATGCTCCAGATCTTGGAGCCTTTCACGAGCAGTTCCCGTCCCGACCACATCCGGATCAACAGACTCGGGGGAAGGACCCTGTGGCCCGTCAGCGGCTGGTGCAGCTAGTAGCTGATTCCGACAGCGAGGAGGCTGGTGTGGTGCTGTGCCAGCAGCCTGTACAGCTGGCACTTGAGTCAGACAATGAGGAGACTGGAGAAGATGTGGTGCCAGGGGCGGGGATTCAGCCAGGGTCTTCAGAACCTCCAGAAGCTCCCTTAAGTGAAGAGGATGAAGAGGAGGAGCCTCTTCTCGATGCACGGGCGCACAGAGCTGCCAAAAGGCAGGAGTGGCTCCTCAGGAAGAGGTCTCCTCGAGAGTAAAGCTTGGGGCTAATTGGCCACTCCCTTAGCCTATTTAAGGAGGATCGCGGACTGAAGCAATTTGCAGGGAACAACTCCGTTCACATACCTTTGTGTCTTGTCTTGCTTATCTTATCAGCTTTCTGCAAATTGCTTCTGGGCATTCTGCCAACCACAGTAAGCTTTCAGTATTATTCTTTGAATTCTTGGCGGCTGTTAATGCAGTTAACAACAGCCGTTGTTGTAAAAAACTGGTTTATTTAGTAAACTAAGGTTTGAACGGATTTTGTGTGTGCTGCATTCTTTGGGGTCCATAGCTGGGGCAGAAATTCTACCCCACAGCAATCATAATGCAAAATCCTCACTCTAACCCCATCCCAGAGCAATCATAATGCAAAATCCTCACTCCCACCCCATCCCAGAACAACCAAAATTCCCTCACTAATCTGCTTTCCAGCCCCGTTCTCCTGCATGCAGGGCAACAAGAGACAACCATGTGACTGCCAGTTTTTTAAAAAAGTGCAATCAGACCTTCCAACTTCGAAGGGAAAAAAGATTTTGCAAAGTTAGAAGGTCTGATTGAACTTTTTTTTTTACTGGTAGTCACATGGTCTTCTTTTGTTGCCCTACATGCCAGAGAACAGAGCTGGAAAGCGGGTTAGTGAGGGAATTGTGGTTGCTGCAGGATTTTGCAGGAGGCTGTCCAGGCTGAAAATGGGGCGGGGGGGGCATGTGCAGCTTCCCCCCCCTGCCCCATTTTTCCTAGCAGAGGCATCGTGGGCCAGTCCTTTGTTATTTCCAAGCCCGCCCATGGACCGGATGTAAACACCCCACGGGCTGGATCCAGCCTACGGCCTTGAGTTTGACATCCCTGCTGTAGAAGAACAGGTCTGGCATGAACTGGAGAGAAATGGAAAGTTCTGAATTTATCTGGATCAGTTTGGCAAATTTTGCATATTCCTCAAAATAATGGATAAAAATACTGAATTTCACTAATTCTAATGATACTCCAAACTATGAAATATTGATACAATATTTTATACCGTGAAATAAGTCTAATCATGAAATAAGCCAATCAGCAAATAAGCTAAATCCTATTGATGGGTAGGGTCAATAGATTGCTATATTTAATAGTTTATAATATATTCTTTTTTTAAAAAAATAATTTTTCAATAAACACAAAATCAAAAACGTACATACAAAAATACAAGCAAAAACAAAAAAAAAGAATAGAAGAGATACAAAAAAAGAAAGAAAGAGAGAAAGAAAAGAAAAAGAAAGAAAAGGGGAAGGAGAAAAAAGAAAAAAACCCATTTTTTTAATGCAGAACTGTGTCCATTTGCAAAACTTATCCCTATAAAATACTTATAGTCTATATATTTTACTTCATCAAATTTTTGTTATGTCTGAGCCTGTTTCATCTTTCTCTTTTTAATCCATTCGTACCATTTCTCCCATGATACATAGTACTGAGTGTCATTTCTTTCAATTCCAATGTTAGTCCAATGTTAATTCCAATGTTTGTCCATTTCAGCGCAATCGTAATTTTTTTTGATTATTTGATCTTCTGAGGGCGTCTTCGCATTTTTCCAACATTGCGCCAGTTCAATACCATAATCTTCTTTGTCTTTTGAATACCGTGATTTTATTTGTAAATATGGCCACCAATCAATAATAATTCCTTGTTTCTCCAGATCTTGCCTGCTTTTTAAATTTCCTTGTGGGTCTAAAATTTCAGAATATTTGACCATTTTGTTCATATCCATAGGGTTTGGGTGTATCATTGCCTCCATTGTTGACACACACCCAGGTATTTTCATATAATTTTTTTTTTAATTTCTTGCCAAATTGGTATTAAAGCCTTTTCATTTTGTGATGAAAAAAATATGAATGGGATTTATTTTCTTTATCCCATAGAAAGGCATGCCACCCTTCCAATATAAGTAATCTTTTATTTCTTAAGTTTGTCCACTCCTTAATCCAGGTTAAAATTGCTGCTCTATTATAATAGAGTCGCCATTCTGGGAGCCCTAGACCACCTCTGCTTCTGCTATCTTGGAAGTCTGTTAGTTTTATTCGTGGTTTTCTGCCAGCCCATATAAATTTCAGTGTAATTTGTAATTTGAATTTATCTAATTTTATGGGTATGGTCTGGAAAAGATATAAGTTTTGGCAGAACATTCATTTTGATGGCTGCGATTTGGCCCAACATAGATATTTGTAGTGCACCCCATCTTTCTAAATCCAATTTTATTTGCTGTATAAGTTTTGTATAATTATCTTCTTTTATTGAGGAGCAACTTGCCATCAACCATATTCCTAAATATTTAATTTTTTTAGCGCTTTGTAATCTCAATTTCCCTTCTAATTCTTTTTCTTGTTGTTCTGTCATATTTTTGACTATCATTTTTGTTTTTGTCTTGTTGATTTTAAGGCCGGATATTTCTCCATATTTTTCTATCTCCTTTATTAATATCGGCCCTGTCTCTTTTGGATCCTTCAATGAAAAACACCAAATCATCTGCAAATGCTTTTAATTTATATTCTTCTCTCTTAATTTTGGTCCCCTTAATCTCTGTGTTTGCCCTAATTTTTTTTCAAAAATGACTCTAACGTCAAATTAAAAAGCAGAGGTGATAATGGGCATCCCTAGTGAACTCCTTTTTTTATCTCAAATGATTTTGTCATTTCCCCATTAATTATTATATTTGCTTTCTGGGTGAAATAAATTGTTTCAATCATCTGTTCAAATTTAATACCAAATTTCACTTCTTTAATTAGTTTTATCATGTGCATCCAATTTAAATTATTGAAGGCTTTCTGCGCATCCAGAAAAGCAAGGGCTACTTGTTTCTCTGGATGCGCCTCGTAATATTCTAATATATTTAAAACCGTCCTTGTATTATCTTTAATTTGCCTCTTTGGAAGAAAGCCATTCTGATCGGACTGGATAATTCCATTCAATATTTTTTTCATCCTTCCTGCCATAATGGTCATAAAGATTATGGCAATAATCTAATAATAATACTTGTAATCAGTATTCAAAAGAGAAAATGATCTGTAGTTTTGAATCTGGGTTGGGTCAGTACCTTCTTTCATGATGACTGTAATGTATGCCTCTCTCCACGAGTTGAGTATTTTTGCTTCCAACAATACTTCATTATACAAATCTAAAAATATCGGTTCTAATATTTCCCCCATTTTTTTATAAAATTCACCTGGTAGCCCATCAGGTCCTGGAGTTTTGTTATTTTTTGTCTGTGAATTGCTTCCTTTAGTTCTTCCAAAGAGATCTCTCTATTTAATCCCATCTGTTCTTCATCCTCTAATCTGGGCATACCTTCCTCTTGTAAATAAATACTTATTTTTTCCATCTCCACTTCCTCTTGATTATACAAATTTTCAAAATATTCTAATGTTATCTTTCTAATTTCTTCCTCGCTAATTTGTAAATCGCCCACCTCATCTTGTAATTGGTAAATTATCCTACTTTCTCTTTCTTTTTTAAGTTTATATGCCAGCCACCTCCCCGGTTTATTTGCATTTTCAAATTGATATTGTTTCATATATATAATCTTTTTGATATTGTCTATTTGTTCAATTAGGTTTAATTCATGTTTAACTGATATTAATTCTTCTTTAATCTGGAGGTCATCTAAGTTTAATTGAAATTTATTTTCTAGATATTCTAATTTTTTCAATAGTATATCCTGCTGTTGCTTTTTCCCCTGTTCCTCATCGATGTATATGCTATTGTTATTCCTCTCATAAATGCCTTTAATGTATCCCGCACAGTGCCAGAAACCACTTCCCAGCAGAAACAAAGCTTTTCTGAAATAATTTTTTTCCTGTGCATTGTAATAAATTAAGTCCAAGCAATGGAAGATAATCAGAAGTCTCTCTAGGCCGACTGAATTAACAAACTGGAGCTAAGGAAGAAGGAGAAGGCGTGTTTAAATGAATTACAACTCAGTCTCTGGCCAATCAGACAAGGTTATCACCCATTGCTTTGGACTCTCTAAGCAGTGCACAGGAGAACTGCAGGAACTTGTCAGGCACTTGTCAGGAGACAGGATTGATTTAAAGGCATGATAGATGATGGATTATATGAGATGAGATATAGATATATTCTACACCAATTTAAATATTGGAAGTATAAAACATGATAAAAAATTACAATGTTTAAGTTTAAAACATAATTTAATAAATATGAAATAATTTCTTCATATTGTATACTCAATTTTGGCTAAGAAATTACCGTATTATTTATATTCCAAACAAAATAATTTCTTTATTAAAGATACCTTTATTTTGAGGGAGTTATTCAATTTCTTTCATAGCTGAGTCCATGTTAAGTACTTGCATAATTATCTCTGATTTTTTTATTATCTTGGAGGATGTTTACAAGATGCAAAAATTAGATTTAAAACAAGCAAATATACATAGCAATGAACAGTAGATGCCATTCTGGTTTATACAATACTAAGGCCAACTAGAATTATTTGTCAATAAGCAAGAACTAGGAAACCAATCTTCTGTTGAAAAGGGACGTTGTCTTACCTGAACGTCCATTTTGTCCTCGATGATCCGACACTCCACTCATTGGGACTTCTTTCACTTTCATTAAACCGACTGGGTGCCATTCAAAATCTCCTCCACAGCTTGGTCCCGCCCACTTTAACTGCGCATGTCCAGTCTTTTCACTCAGTCAAAGGTGACCAGACTGGAGTGCTTCATTCTCTAGACTTCATTGTGTTATATTAGGCAAATAATTGGAAAGTTTTAAATTTTCAGCTATTGACAGAGAGCTGCGATCTCACTTAATTATAAGCGCTAATAGCGGTCAGGCGTTTTTCCGGCTGGAGCGCCTGCTGCCAGCTTTAACTTAAATAATCATTCATAATTAGATGATAATTATCATAATTATCATATGATGATAATCAGATTTTGTTGCAATGGTTGAGTTGACCAAGGACATTGGATGAATCTGGTCGGCGGGTTTGAGGTGAATTCCAAAGTGAGGCCACTGGTTACAGTACGTAAGATCCATGCATCCGTTGTTGATTCCTCCCATTGGTGATAGAATAGTTGAAGTTTGCCCCCAATAGGAAGGGAAGAATTCGAGTCACTTGCCTCTACGAGATTGACGTGACATCGCTCCTCGAAAAGGTCTTCTGAACGATGATTGGCGGTTGCCTCTTCCTTGAAAGGAATTTCTATTACTTGAGTATGAGGAATAGTAGGGTTGAAAATTACCACGTTGTGTGTAGGTATTTGAATTCCCTTGATCATATCGAAAAAACTGTCGTTGAAAGGGAGAATATCTGCGTTCTGGTCTTCTATACAAGGAGGGTAAAATCTTTTTATCCCTGCCTTCTACCAGAACCTGTTGCAAGGACTCTCCGAATAGAGAATGGCCTTTATAAGGGGCTGATGTGAGCCTCCATTTTGACCGTGAGTCAGCTTTCCAGTGACGTAGCCAAAGAATTCTTCTTGATGTTACAGAAGATGCTAATGCCCTGGAAGCAAATTTGGCAGCATCTGATGAAGCATCTGCAGAGTATTCTGCAGCTGCAATAATTTTTGATACATCTTGTTGAATCCTAGATTGTTCAGGTGGTAATCTATCTCTTAATTGTCTTAGCCAAATAAGAGAGGCCCGGTTAAAAAATGATGCTGAAACTGCAGCTCTAATTGCCCATGCCGCGGCTTGATGAGTTTTGCGACATGTCATTTCAGCTCTTTTGTCTTCAACTTTAAGACCTTCTCCAACTTCACTGACTAACACAGAAGATGACGTAAGTGTTGCCACCGGTTCATCTACTAATGGCAATTGCAACAATTCATCCAAGTCTGGTGGAGAGCAATATAATTTTTTATCAAAGCTATTAGGGCCAGAAGTTGAACTGGGATGATCCCAAGATTTTTTAACAACTTGTGAAAATAGATCTGGGCACGGAACAAAGTCCAAATCAGACTTATGTACTTTAAACAAATTCTCATTGGGGTTCATTTGAGTATTAGGATCAGATGACTTATGTAAATTTAGTCCCATATTAGTAGCTACTTTTGCTTTATGTAGCAGTGACTTAAATAAAGGTAATAATATCTTATAAATGAAGATATTGATGAACATGTGGCCGCTCTACAAATTTCATCAATAGATGCCTGAGTGGCCCAGGCTGCTGACGTAGCCGCACTTCTCGTAGAATGTGGAACTATACCTCCCGGGACTTTTGACCCTTGTATCTTATAAGCTGAAGAAATGCACAATTTAATCCATCTACCAATTGTTGTTGAGGACACTTTTTGACCCAATGTCGATGGTAGAAATGAAACTAATAACGCTTCCGACTTTCTAAAGCTCGCCGTTCGTGATATGTAATACTTCAATGCTCTCCTTACATCTAAAGTGTGCCATTTTTTTTCTTTTGGATGTTTTGGGTCTGGACAGAAATTTGGTATAATAACTTCTTGTGTACGATGAAATAGAGAATTAATCTTAGGAATGAATACTGGATCTAATCTCATTACTACTCTATCCGGAAAAAATACACATAGATCTTTTCTAATTGATAAAGCGGCTAATTCAGATATTCTTCTAGCTGACGTTATCACCAACAAAAATGCCATTTTTACTGTAAGATTACATAATGATGATTCTATAATGGGCTCATAAGGAGCAGAAGTTAAAGATTGTAATACCAAATTAAGGTCCCAAGTCGGGAATCTGTGCACTACAGGTGGTCTTAAATTCCCAGCACCATGTAAAAAGAATCTAATTCTAATATCTTGGGATAAAGGTTGCCCCTTATCTGTAGCAAGTACTGTGGCTAAGGCTGCCACCTGGCGTCTCAACGTTGCCGGAGCCAGTCCTTTATCAAAACCTGACTGTAAAAATTTAAGAACGTCCTGGACTGTTGCAGACGTTGGATCTGTATGTTGACTTAAACACCACTGAGCAAACTTTCTCCAAGAAGCGTTGTATATGCGAATTGTTGCTGGCCGTCCGGCAGCTTGTATGGTTGCGATAACGTCTTTCGGTATATGATCTTTCATGAGACGTATCTGTTCAAGTGCCAAACGGTCAATTTTAGCCAATCCGGATCTGGATGAAAAATTGCTCCTTGGCTCAGGGAAGTGCTGTTCAAAGGTAACTTCCATGGTGGTTCTATCGACCGATCTTTCAGGTCTGCGAACCACTCTCGACGTGGCCAATATGGTGCTACCAGTAGTAAATTCGCCTTTTCATTTATCATTTTTCTGATTACTTGCGTAATAATGGGAATAGGAGGAAAGGCGTATAGAAGCCCTCGGGGCCAAGGTGCCCTTAACGCATCCTGATCCTCTGCTCCCTGAGTCGGATACCGGGAAAAAAACCTTGGCAGTTGTGTATTCTTTGCTGTTGCAAATAAATCTATTATTGGTACTCCGAACCTGTTGACAATCTGATTGAACAGACCTGGATGTAGTCTCCATTCCCCTTGATCTATTATTCCTCTGCTCAACCAATCCGCTTGTTGATTCATCGATCCCAAAATATGTTCTGCTCTTATCGATAGTATATTCTTCTCTGCCCACTTCATCAATTTTTCTGTTTCGACCATGAGAGACTTGGACCTTGTCCCGCCTTGTTTGTTTAAATGAGCCTTCGTGGCCATATTGTCCGTCAGAATTAATACATGTTTCTGTGTTACCTGCCGTTGAAAATGACCTAGTGCCAATCTTACCGCTCTCAGTTCTAGCCAGTTTATGCTTTGTATTTTCTCTCTCTGAGACCAAGTTCCTTGAGCTAATTGTGACTCCAGATGGGCCCCCCATCCTAACAGACTCGCATCCGTGGTCAGGGTGACCCTGAGAGGTTCTAAGAACAGTGTCCCTTTGGATAGAGTAGGGGAAAGCCACCACTTTAGTGACTGTCTCACTGGAAAAGGAACTGTGATCTTTGTTAAAGAATCGGCTACTCCTTGCTTCTGAAATGGGAGCAGAAGCCACTGCAGCTGACGATAATGCCTTCTGGCCCATGGCACGATGTTGATACATGAAATCAGTTTGCCCAACAGTTGGGACAGCGTTAACAGGGATACATTTTTGTGATATAGTATCTGAGAAATTACTTTCCTGATACTGGTCTGGCGTTCTGGAGATAGATGGACTAAACCTTGAATTGAATCTATTACAGCTCCCAAATGCAAAATTCTTGTTGTGGGCACTAGATGACTCTTGTCCCAATTTATTGTCAGACCATGATCCTGTAGAGACTTGATGACCATTGTCCTGTCCATTTGAGCTTGGTCTGCTGTGGAAGAGAGTATCAGTATATCGTCTAAATAGCAGACAATTCTCACTGACTTTTCCCGAAGAGTAGCTGCTACTGCCGCCATTAATTTTGTGAATATCAGAGGAGCCGACGATAGACCGAAAGGCATAGCTCAGTACTGAAAATGTCGGTTCCCGTAAGCAAATCTTAGTAATTTCCTGTGTGACGAGTGGATCAGAACATGTAAATATGCCTCCTTTATATCTATTGATTGCATGAAATCATTTAAACGGACACATCCTAATAGAGTTCTTAGTGAGTGCATTTTGAATCTTCTGTACCTTATATGGAGATTCAACTGTTTTAGGTTTAATATGCCCCGCCATCCACCCGAGCTTTTGGGCACAAGAAAAAATATCGAATAAAAGCCCATTCCCCATTGGTGCTTTGGTACAGCTTTGATGGCTTCTATTTCCAGTAAATGTTGAATCTCCAAATCCATGAGTTGTTGTTTGGATTGGAGACTTGGGAATGGACATTGAATAAAACGTACAGGAGGAGACGAAACGAACTCCATTTGAAGTCCGTCTAATACAGTTCTTACAATCCAATTGTCTGTCGTTGACATTTCCCATTGGTGATAGAACATTTGAATTTTTCCACCAATGGGAAACTGAGTCAAAGAGTCATTTTCCACGACGGAAGGAACGATAATTGGATCCTCTGAATGGTCGTTTGATCCCAGCCTGGCGCCTTCCCGTCACGAAAGGAAGATCTTTCTGAACAGTTGTTGTACTGTTGCGCAGTGGTACGTGGAAAATAGGAACCGCCCTGTCCTTGCTCAGGACGAAATGGCTGACATGGAAAAGGAGAAAAACGACGATCTGGACGTCTGTAAGATGAAGGTAAGACTTTCCTTTTATCTCTTCCTTCCACTAAAATGGAATCCAATGATTTTCCAAACAATGAACCTCCTTGGTACGATGCTGTTGTTAGGCGCCATTTTGATTTCATATCTGCACGCCACTGGCGTAACCACAAGAGACGCCGAGAAGTGACTGCAGAAGCCAATGCTCTAGAAGCAAATTTTGCTGCATCCAGAGACGCATCCGCAGAATATTCCACAGCAGCAATTAATTTGGCCATATCCTGTTGAAGACGATTATCATGAGTAGGTACTCTGTCCTTCAGCTGCCTGAGCCACACTAACGAAGCTCAATTAAAAAAGGACGCTGAAGTAGCTGCTCTAATTGCCCAGGCTGCTGCTTGGTGGGTTTTTTTAAAAGTTAACTCCGCCCGCCTATCTTCTTGCTTTAAACCATCGCCCGCATCACCAACTAATACGGATGGTGATGTGAGGCTAGCAACCGGTTCATCTATTGAAGGTACTTGTAGGAGAGCATCTAATTTAGGAGATGCACAATAAAGTTTCTTATCAAAATTATTAGGAGCTGATAAAGCACCTGGACGTTCCCAAGGTTTTTGTATTACTTGGGCAAATAAATCAGGACATGGAACAAAATCCAAATCTGCCATAGGCAAAGGAAACAAATTACTTATCGACTCATTTTGATTACCAGAAATGGTAGACTGACCTAAGCCTTGATCCATATTTGTAGCCGCCTTCGCTTTACGAAGGAGCGATTTAAACAATGCAGGATTAAAGAGACCTTGAAAAGCTGGCTTGTCAGCAACCTCGCTTTCATCATCCAACATTTCCAAATCTTCTGGATAATCATCCCCTTGATCTGCCAGATCTACAGATTTATAACCTTGAACTGAATGGTTATGATCAACTCTGGATGAGTGAATTGCTGCAGGATCCATTGGTGCTATAGGTAAGCCAGACTGTTGTAGTCCTGCCTGGAAAATTCTAGTAAAAGTTTGAGCCAAAAATGTTTGGAAATCTATGTCCTGGCCAGATAAAGAATTTTCCTCAACTCTGAGTCCTGCCGCTGTTGGCGTAAAGGTGGACTCAGGAACCCTTTGGGTTAATCTTTGAATAAATGGTCCTACTTGGCCAGTATCTTGTGCTGCCATGCCTCCAGAAAATTGTGGTATTGTCTGATCCCTTGCTTCTGGGACTTCAGGATTTTGTATATGATAGTCAGAATTCAGAGTATTACACTGTTGGACTGGGTCTGAATGACCCTGGACTACTCTTACATCATTATCATCTGCGCTGAGCGCTTAGCTTTGTCAAATTGTCTTTCCAGAGCATTATGCCTACGCTGATCTTGTTTAGACATTTTCAAAATCCCTTCTGACTGACCAGATTCAAGATGAGAAGCTTGTGTTGAAGCCTTGGATTTAGCTTTTTTTGATCTTAGTGGCTTGGGAGATGGAGCCCTAGTAGGAGATGGACTTAGATCTAATTCAGAGGATAATGCTCCTTCTGCCATAATCCCTATTAATCAGTACCTTAAATTAATTTGTAATAAGGTAAAAGTAATACTTCCCTGCCAAAAAGGAGTTAAAGTTGAATTGGAATATGTAACTGCTCTAATACAAAGGCGGTTGGTCTCAACAGCAGCGGTTAAATTGGCTGCGCTGGAATCACCACAGGGAAACCTCAGCTGAGCTGTTTCAAAAGCCGCTACAGTAACAGACTGCTAGCGCTTTATTTCGTTACTTTGAAGCCAAGTACTGAAGAAAAACCTCCTGCTGAGAGAGTTTGCCGGCAAGGCAGGGACTCCAAAGCCACTAGAAATTGACAAATAAAAGCAGAGAGACTACGAGAGCGAGGGCGGTTCTCCCGGCGCGCCAGTTAACCGGCTCCACGCTCACGGCAAATGACAGTTGAGAAGAAATCCAGACTTCTCTCAAAGCGCTGAATGATTATTTAAGTTAAAGCCGGCGGCAGGCGCTCCAGCCGGAAAAACGCCTGTCCGCTATTAGCGCTTATAATTAAGTGAGATCGCAGCTCTCTGTCAATAGCTGAAAATTTAAAACTTTCCAATTATTTGCCTAATATAACACAATGAAGTCTAGAGAATGAAGCACTCCAGTCTGGTCACCTTTGACTGAGTGAAAAGACTGGACATGCGCAGTTAAAGTGGGCGGGACCAAGCTGTGGAGGAGATTTTGAATGGCACCCAGTCGGTTTAATGAAAGTGAAAGAAGTCCCAATGAGTGGAGTGTCGGAGCATCGAGGAGGAAAATGATGTTCTTCATATGTGTTTCAAACTACACAGACAACTGTTTCTTGCCATTTAATTATTTTATTTATTTATTTATTTATTTATTATATTTCTATACCGCCTTTCTCCCGTAGGACTCAAGGCGGTGTATAGTCAAGAAAAATATAGATACACAAACATCATAATTAAAATTATTATAACATAGTTTGCCCAAATAAATAGAACCTAAAATTAGATAACGTTTTAAAAACATTCACATGTTCATATGTTTAGCCCCGCCTGTTGGAACATCAGGGTTTTGAGGGCACGGCGGAAAGCACGGAGTTCAGGGATATTTCCTATCTCAGGGGGCAGTTCATTCCAAAGGGTTGGAGCACTCACAGAGAAGGCCCTCCCACTGGGAGTCGCCAGTCGGCATAATTTGACTGACGGTACCCTGAGTAGTCCCTCCCTGTGAGAACGACTGGTCGTTGGAGGCTATTGGTGGCAAAAGAGCCTTATTAGTACAGTGGTCTAAGCACCCTATTATTAACACAGCTGCCTGCAATTTACTGCTGGTTCGAATCTCTCCAAGGCTCAAGGTTGACTCAGCCTTCCATCCTTTCTAAGGTAGGTGAAATGAGGTCCCAGTTTGTGGAGGCAATAAGCTGACTTTGTATAAATATACAAAAGTATGAAGGCTATTGCTTAATGCATTGTAAGCAGCCCTGAGTCTCCGGAGAAGGGCGGCATATAAATCAAATTTAAAAAAAAAAAAAAAAGACAGTCTCATAGGTACCAGGTCCTAAGCCATGGATCGCTTTAAAGGTGATAACTAACACCTTGAATCGCACCCGGAAGACCACCGGGAGCCAGTGCAGCTCGCGTAGGAGAGGTGTTACATGGGCGCAACGAGCTGCGCCCATAATCACCCATGCAGCTACATTCTGGACCAGTTGGAGCCTCCAGGTGCTTTTCAAGGGGAGCCCCATGTAGAGAGCATTACAGTAGTCCATACGGGAAGTGACTAGGGCATGAGTGACCGTGCGCAAGGCGTCCCGATCCAGAAAGGGATGCAACTGGCGGATCAGGTGAACCTGATAAAAGGCACCCCTGGCCACGGCCGTCAAATGATCTTCTAAAGACAGCCGTGAATCCAGGAGGACACCCAAGTTGCGGGCCCTCTCTGTGGGGAGCAAGATCTCATCCCCAATTGTCAGTGATGGTACCAGCTGACTATATCGGGACACCGGAAGCCACAGCGACTCAGTCTTGGGAGGGATTGAGTCTGAGCTTGTTTCTCCCCATCCAGATCCGCACGGCCTCCAGGCAACGGGACATCATAGCAAGGGCATCATTGGGGTGGTCTGGGGTGGAGATGTATAGCTGAGTGTCATCAGCATACTGATGAACACTCACCCCAAAACCACGGATGATCTCGCCTAGCGGTTTTACATAAATGTTGAACAGAAGGGGTGAGAGGACTGACCCTTGCGGCACCCCACAAATAAGGTGCCTCGAGGTCGACCTCTGCCCCCCTGCCAACACAAACTGCAAACGGTCAGAGAGGAAGGAGAACCACCGAAGCACAGTGCCCCCTATTCCTAACCCCGCCAGCCGGTGCAGTAAGATACCATCGTCGATGGTATCAAAAGCCGCTGAGAGATCTAATAGGACCAGGATAGAGGAACAACCTCTGTCCCGAGCCCTCCAGAGATCATCAACCAACGCGACCAATGCTGTTTCCGTGCTGTATCGTGACCTGAAGCCCGACTGGAACGGATCCAGATAGACAACTTCATCCAAGTATCGGGGTAGTTGTCGCGCCACCACACTCTCAACAACCTTTGCAACAAAGCGAAGATTGGAGACTGGACGATAATTTGATAATATAGCCGAGTCCAGGGAAGGCTTCTTGAGGAAGGGCTTCACAACCACCTCTTTCAAGGCGGTGGGAAAGACACCCTCACTCAGAGAAGCATTTATAATCCCCTGGAGCCAGCCTCGTGTAACCTCCCGGGAGGCCAGTACCAACCAGGAGGGACACGGGTCCAATAAACATGTGGCAGCATTAAGCTTGCCCAGAATCCTGTCCACGTCCTCAGGAGCCACAGAGTCAAACTCTTCCCAGATAACGCTCTCAAGACCTACCCACGTCTCCTCCCCTGGATCTACCCAATCGGAGTCCAGGCCTTCCCGAATCTGAGCGACTTTATCATGCAGGAATTGTACAAAATCCTCAGCTCGACCCTGTAAGGGATCTTCCCGTACCCCCATCTGAAGTAGGGAGCGGGTCACCTTAAACAGCACAGCTGGGCGGTTCTCTGCAGATGCAATAAGAGTGGAGAAGTTGCTAGACTTCGCCGCTCTTATCGCCACTAGGTAGGTCTTAATATAAGATCTCACCTGTGTTCGGTCAGATTCAGATGGGCTTGTCCTCCAATCGCTCTCCAGGCGTCTTTTCCGACGCTTCATCTCTCTCAGCTCCTCGGAAATCCAAGGAGCTAGACGAGATCGGCATCAGGTCAGAGGCCACAAAGGCACGACGCGGTCCAAGGCCCCAGTAGCCGCCCTATCCCAGGCGACCACCAGGTCCTCAGTCGAGTCGTGAGCCAGAGTCTCAGGAAATGGCCCAAGCTCCGTCAGTAACCTTTCGGGGTCCATCAGGCGCCTGGGACGGAACCATTTGGTTGGTTCCGTCTCCCTGCAGTGGGTGGAAGTGACTTGAAAGTCCATGTGAAGGAGAGAATGATCAGACCATGACAAGGGCTTGATGTCTATATCCCCTATTCTTAGATCATTCAGCCACTGATCAGAGACAAAAATCAAGTCCAGAGTGTGATTCCCCAAGTGGGTGGGGCCTTGAACTACCTGTGTCAGGTCCATGGCCGTCATGGAAGCCATGAACTCCCAAGCTGTCTCCGACATCTCACCAGCGGATGGCAGGTTAAAATCCCCCATAACAATAAGTCTGGGGGTTTCCACCGCCACCCCGGCTATAATGTCGAGCAACTCAGGCAGGACCGCTGTTACGTGGCAGGGAGCCAGATACGCAATCAGTAGGCCCATCTGAATCCCCCGACCCCACTTCATAAGGAGGGACTCACATCTGGCTATCTGAGGAACAGTGGCCTCCCTCGGGCAAAGACTTTCTCTAATGATTGCTGCCACTCCCCCACCCCTTCCCTGAGTCCTTGGCCGATGGAATGCACGGAAACCTGGTAGGCACATTTCCACAAGGGGAACTCCTCCCTCCTGGCCTAACCAGGTCTCCGTAATCCCTGCCAGGTCAGCTCCCCCCTCTGAAATAAGATCATGAATGAGGGGGGCTTTATTTACCACTGACCTGGCATTACATAACATCAGCCGTAGACCCAGGGTCTGAGACTCTGAACAACCCGGGAAATGAGCAATGCTTTGGGGGTCGGAGTGCACAATCGCTCGTAAACATCGAGTGCGCACTCCCGAAACATAATATGGCCCCCTGCATCCTTGTCAGATTTCTGTCCCCATCGTCCCCACCGTGATCATCAGACCCATTACCCCTTTCAGTGGATTTATGGATCCCCCCAGATCCATTCCCCCAATCCCTCCAGAACCCCTTAAAATAGAACTTAAAGATTTATCTAAAAAACCCCAAAGCCGTCAGTTTTTTGCAAACCATCTCTTGGGGTTCCAAAACCCGTCCTCAAGGGCGGCCCTCGATAACTGAGAGGGCCAGACATGCGAGAGGGGGGAATCTCGCAGTGCAAGGAGCTCCACAGTTGAATACATCAAAGATAAGAGCGAGTTGAAGGAGATGAAGGATCATTTTCTTCTAAGGGTGTTAGAGATGGTTAAGACAGGTAATTTAAAATAAGGGAGGAAATAGATGTTAAAGGAAGACCAGTATGTTACAAATGTCAATACATCGGAACATCATTGCCCTCTCACGACGATGGGAAGTCTTGTGGTTGTAGTAAGTCCATCCAGAGGAGGTGGGGGTAGAGGTCTTAAAGGGTCGCCCTCTCACGGCGACCAAACCATTTGAAACAAACAAAGAGAAGGTGGTCTATCTCCCCATAATCCAAGACTCTCAATGTCTGTATCTCCTCCAGTCCTGATACCAGCGATGGCCGAGGATTAGATCAAAAAAGTAAGGCAGAGCCACTGGACAAAGTACTTAGGGTTAAATAATCAGGGTTATCTTGGGGAATAGGTGGTAAATAAAGCTGCAAATCGATCTAAGATTGCAAGTTAACGCTGAGTGGTCGTAATAGACCTAGATCTAATAAAGGAGAGAGGGACAGTTGAGGGGGAGAGTAAGTCATCATCTCCAGTTTGTAATCCTCAGTCCCTATCCATCACCTTGCTCAGGCTACTTAGTTCATTAGTTTAATAAGTCCTCAGAGTTTCAAGAAAGAGGAGTGTAACAGGCTTCCGGTTTGCTTCTTGTTGCCGCCAGACGGTCCCTCGGGACCGCCAGCCCCATTGCCTGTAAAGATCCGCCTTTACATCAGAAAGGCGGCTCGAAAAACTCCATTTCCATTAGGAAATGTGAGACAGAGCCGGCGGGGGCGGGTAGAGCTCTCTGCAAAGCCCCAAAGGTTTTTTTTTTACTTTTGGGGACGAAGCAGATGAGGCTCCCTATTTCCCCTGCTGCCGCTCCGGGCTTTGGGAGACCTCTGCCTTTTTGCAGAGCTAGGCGACAAGAACAAGCCTATTAAAGAAAACTAACAGATCAATTAAAGAGGATGAGAGTTGGACCTGTGACCCTGAATCGCAAGTATTTTCATTTATTTTATAAAAGTTACTGAAGAAAGGAAAAAAAGAGTTTTTAAAATGGCGACTGCTGAGGCTTGAGAAAGGGCTGAAAGGGAAAGTCCTTCCGTTTCCTATTAAGATACAAAGTAGCGGAATAAATACTCCTGACTACAATTGAAGATAAAGCTCCACTTTTGTGTTTTCTCTTTCCTGGAGATTTAATATTGATCTTGATTGGAAAGAAGCTTTTTTCTCTTTACTTTGCTTTTCTTTTCTTTTCTAAAAAAGTTTGCCTGTGTGGAAATATGGCATTTAGGCTTACAAAGCCGGACAAACAAGCAGTGGGGGGGGGATTCCCCCATACACAAATTATATGAACAAGTTTTTGACTTACAGTCTCAGAAAACTGATTTTAATATAATTGAATTTCTCCTGGAGGAGATTGTAAGAAGGGATGAGATTATGAATCAGAACTTTGAGAAATTTAAGCAGGAAATTAAAGAATTGGTGCAATTAAAGTTTGATATTTTGCAACGAAAGATTATAAAAATGGCTAATGGCTTCACAGAATTTATGATCCAGTTGGATACAAATATTAATTTATTAGAGTCTAAAATGGAGGAAATTGAGGATAACTTGGACAATAAAATACAAAAAATTGAAAATGATTTGATAAACACTCAATAATAACAACAACAACAACAACAACAACAACAACAATAATAATAATAATAATAATAATAATAATAATAATAATAATAATAATAATAATTTTATTTCTATACAGCCCTTCTCCCGAAGGACTCAGGGCGGTGTACAGCCTATTTAAAAACAGAATAAACATCAATTTAAAATAATTTAAAAGTATTAAATAAATTTGGCTTAATTTAAAAAACCCCAAAATTTAAAACATCCAATTAAAAATTATGTTGCTAACCCAGCCTGGCGGAACAATAGGGTCTTGAGTGCGCAGCGAAATACCCGGAGGTCAGAAATCTTACGAATTTCCGGGGGCAGTTCATTCCACAGGGCTGGGGCTCCCACAGAGAAGGCCCTCCCCCTGGGTGTCGCCAGCCGACATGACTTGGCCGATGGCACCCTGAGGAGACCCTCTCTGTGGGAGCGAACTGGCCTGTGGGAGGCTGTTGGTGGCAGAAGACGGTCTCGAAGGTACCCGGGTCCTATGCCATGGAGCGCTTTAAAGGTGGTGACCAACACCTTGAATCAACAGTTTAGAAGAAAAACCTAAAATGGAAGCTGATTCAAAGATTTGTGATGCAGAAAACATACAACAACGGATTGAAAAGGAAGTTTTAATGATGCAATATAATTTTACTGAATATGCGATTAGACTGAGAGGATTACAGGAAAATAACAGAGATGACTTAAGAAAAATATCTTCTGAAGTTCTGGCTGGGATCTTAAAGGTTCAACCTGAGGAGGTATTTTGTAGGATCGACAGAGTTTATAGAATAAACTCCTGGATTGCAAAGCAAAGGCAATTGCCTAGAGATGTGGTTATTTATTTTACAGATAAAGAAATAAGAAATAATATTGTGCAAAAATCCTTCAATTCTACTTTGCAATTGTTTGGAAGAAAGATTTGGATATACAAAGAACTACCGCCTAAGATGTTATTGGAAAGAAAGAAATTTGGTTTTCTGGTGACTGAGCTTAAAAAACGAAATATCTTATTCAGATGGACTGCTCCAATTGGTATAATATTGAGATATCAAGGAGAAAGATATCAATTAAATACTGTTGAAAAAGCGGAAGAATTTTACCAAAAAATTTTAAAAATGAACTCAACATCTTTATGTACAACACAAGATAAGCAGAAGGAGTTGGATATAAAGGAAAAACATCGAGCTACAGAGCTTTTTGTAGATGAATTGCCTTTGGATTCTTTAGACACCTCAGCTGGATTATCTATAAATAAGAGAGAAGAGGCACCGGATTCTAACGTTATGATTCATCAAGTCATAGAAAAGCATGAAAATCAATTAATTGATACACAATTTATAGAAAAGAAATATGAGTCACAAAAGCAAAACCAACAAGATCAAGTTATAAATCAGAATGAAAACCGATTAGTTGATATACAACTTGCAGAAAAGAAATTAGGATGGAGATCAAACCCACAAAAAGAAAGGAAAAAAAGAAACAGGTCTCACAAAAAAAGCTTCTAAATTAAGCAACAGTAAAGCCAGTCACTTTTAAAAATACATGACTGAATACATGAAAAGATAGTTGAGGCGAAGTAGTAGGTTAATATTATCCTGAGGAGAGTGACAGACCTCTGCAATGCCGTAATTTTGGGATGTGAAAAGGGCCTTAAACGGTTGGATTGGAATTATCTATTTTGGTTTTCTTTTTTTTTCATTGATAAATGTATTATATTTATGCTGAGCTATAAGGCAAGAGAGCTACGCTGGGGCATGCAGAAGATCTGGTTGTTACCCCATTATGACGATGGGAATTAATAATCCTGAAGAAAGCCACTACTACAGATATTATATGGAATATAATTATAATGTCACTCGGGTGGTTGTTTTCTTTTTTTATATATATGAAGATATTCATTATTGATGGGGGCAGATGATAACTGAGGATTTTGAACATTCTGTTGCAACCGGGATGTTACGTTACCCTAATATGGGCGATGGAGTCAGCAATCCAGTGGAAAGACATCAAAGAAGACATTATATGGATTATAAATTTAAAGTTATTGATTTTATCTATATAAGGGAATATTTTTTTAGTAGGGTGGGCAGAAGAATAAAGATATTAAGAATTGTTGTGTACGGTAATTTTGTAGGGAAGTGGGTGGAGACAGGCTAGTTTATTGATTGTATAGCTTAAGAAAAGGGATGCTTAAGAGATATTTTTATGGGAGTGGAGGAAATGAATAGAGTTGAACAAATGTAAAATTAGAATTTATGGGGAAGGCTGCTTTGAAATGTTATATTAATATACATAAAAGATTAAATGTTAAAGTAGGATTTATTATATAGTCTTAAAGTGGAAGGTTGTTTTGAAATGTTATATTAATATACAGACATAAGTATGGGGAAGGAGAAAAAGGGCAGATTATTGTTAAATTGGGAGTTATAATAATATTACTATGCTAAACCAGAAGTTATTATATAATGTTATAGTAGAATGTTTTTTTGAAATGTATAGTAAAAGGGGGATATAATAATATTATTAGAAAGAAAGGGTCAGTATTTGGGGGATGGAGTAAGGGGATGGTAAAGTATTATATAATTGTTATGAATTTGGATTTTACTTTGAAGAAGTCACAGGGGGAGGGGTGGAGAGGGGGGTTAGGGAGGAGGGGGGAGAAAAAAGGGGGAAAAATCTGTATTTGAAAAACTTTTTCAATAAAAAAAAAAAAAGAGGAGTGCAACAGATCCCTAGAGGTTGAAGGGATCCTAACATTTATAGCCTTTGCAGCATTGCCCTCTCCTCTATTAACGAGGGCTTCCTTGCAGCCTCCTGGTGTTGCCGTCGCCGTCGCTGCCGTTAGCGCCATTTCCCTCACCATTGTGGTAACCCAGTCATCATCGCCGCCGTGTTGCTACACGCAGCGCCTATTAGCCCAGGCATCATTATCAACACCCTATCTGGAGTCGCTGTTGCCACCGTCTCGCCAACCATTTCATCAGCTGTATTAGACTCAGTGGTTGACCCGGTTGTGATAGCCAGGCTTTGATGTTGATGTCCTCCGCGCTGCCCTCAGTCTTTTCACCGATGAACAGCTGATCTTCGGGCTCGGCTCGGTTTTTATCCTTGGGCTCCATCCACGGCTCTATTGAGCCGAAAATACCTCAGCTTGCTGGGAGGGGGGTCTATTAGAGCTAGGAATTGGCAATATAATTTTTTGAAACAAATATTTTAGGAAAAACATTAGTTTTCAAAACGCCTGTGGAGATTCTCAGTCATCCAGGTCATAGTTCTCTCAAAGAGCCTGGTGGTGCAGCAGACTAATAGCCTGTTATTAACATTCAGCTGCCTGCAATTACTGCTAGTTCGAATCTCCCCAGGCTCAAAGTTGACTCAACCTTCCATCCTTTCTAAGGTAGGTAAATTGAGGACCGTTTGTGGGGGCAATAAGCTGACTTTGTATAAATATACAAAAGTATGAAGGCTATTGCTTAACACATTGTAAGCCGCCCTGAGTCTCCGGAGAAGGGCGGCATATAAATCAATTTAAAAAAAAAAAAAAGATGTTTTTCAAAAGGCAATTTGACTGTTTTTCCTTGAGGAAGAAGAAGAAAACGTTTCACTTCTTATTCAAGAAGCTTCATCGGTTGTGACCATCACAAATGCAACACCAGCATTATTATTAATACAGCTAGGATCTTCATTTAAAAAATTACATCCTACAAACAGCCAAACTTACCTAACATCCCTTCCTATTCCCTGAGGGAATAGCCAATTTTTTAAAAAATAAAAATAACATTTTAATAGCCAATAATAGACAATAACACTATGAAAAATCATGCATTAAATTGCTTCTTTCATTAAATATTAAAGTTATAAAAGTATTAGCTGGAAAGAAAAAGATTTTAAAATGCTGTTTTCTCATTTAATTAGAATCTCCTACAATCTTGTGAAAGAACACATGCACATGATACATAGCTCAGATTTAAAAAGTTATCACATTGTCTATACTCCAAGTATAGTCTGACCTTGCAAATAGTTCTTCTCCCCTTCCATCTACCTTCTTTTTTCCCTGGGACCAAGTAATAGGAAAATATGTGATACAATAGCTATTTTTAGCTGTCTGAAATTTTTGCAAAGACTATCGTTGCCTCATGAGACAACAACCTAGAAACTGTTCCTAAATGGAATAGGAATTGTCCTAGCTGCAGTTTACAGCTACCTGGATAACAAAATAACAGAACTGGAACAGACCTAGGAGGTCTTCTAGTCCAGAGTTCTCCAATCTTTCCAGCTTTGCGGACCAGCATGGGGGACGAGATGGGATGGCTTTTATTTATATGTATTAGCAACAGGGAGAACATTTGTGAACTTATTTGCAAGTATTAGTAAGTAGCTCTTGAGAGATATTCAAAAAAATTTTGAAGTTGTAAAATCTTGGGACAAAAATAATATAAATAATGTATACCAATACAATACTTTTTTTAAAAAAAAATCTACTTGTCAATATAAGGAAACTAAAGTCACGATGGAAACTTCCAAAAGTCAAGTAATAAATCAATGGGTGAACACAAAAACTTAGTACAGGCCCTAGTGCTAAAGGTAAACACCTTTCTGTCTCAACTGGGGCATCCCATGCCTAATTCCTAAACAGTTAAATAAGCAATGTCACTAAGGAGAAAAAGGTATTCTTCTGCAACATATCTAACATTTACATTGCTCATTAAACAGATTTTGTTTAAATAATGAACAAACTACATTAGCTTCCAATGAGAATTGTAGAATTATAAGTAAACTAATAAAGCTCAGAGGAGATGGAAGAAATGGGAGGGAGAAGAGAGTATATTGACTAACATAAAGGGCGCAGCTTGAGAAAGGATATTCCTGCCACACCTGATCAAACATAATCCACAAAGGGGAAAGTGAAAAAAGAATTAGAGGAGAAGCGAGACAAGGCTGTTGGAAATTTGCATCCAGAACAGATTAAAACAAATTCAGTAGGGACTGGGGAAATACAGAATATATATTACTATAAATGCAAAAGCTGACTCAAATGTCAAGATTACTGCTTGAATAAATCTGAATATGAAAGTCATTGGTTCCATAACTTAATGAAGAAATGTTCAAGAAGAATCTAGGCAAGAGCTGAAAAATTGCCCTAAAAGATGAAAGTAGAAGTGTTCAAGAATACTACTGAAACTTATCTATACAACTCAGCAAAACAAAATTAATGTTGTACAATGTCTTCAGGGTAATCTTGTTTAATCACAATTAAATGATAATATTAAACGTCATAGAAGAATCAGTGAGGCTGATCAATAACGAGGTACAAAAAATGTAATTATTGATTCCCCAGTTAAACAGGAATTTGGGATCTGTTTCTTTAAGCATGCTGATGTTGCACTCTCTCTCCTATTATCCCAGTGAAATGTTCAAGTAACTATTATACTGTTCTGTACATAAAATATAAAGATTTTCTGTGTTATCTTTGCATAAAGCAAAATGTTATCTAAACTTATATAAAAGATGTTACAGTTTTTTCATCTTTCAGTCATTTGGTAGTTTATGTGCACACAAAATCAGAAACCTTCACTCTTTTTACTTTGTTATCTAATCTATGCATACATCTAAAATATTTTGAAGGGTCATTAAAATGATGGTTCAGGTGCTTAGAAGAGCATCAAGCCAACATTATCCTAGAAAATCTTGAAATTATTTTTTTCTTTTTGTATCAGAATATAGAATAACAGAGTTGGAAGAGACCTTGGAAATCTTCTAATTCAATCCCCTGCCCAATTAGAAGTTTAGAAATCTTCTAATTCAAACCCTATACCATTACAAATGGTTGTACAATCTCTTCTTAAAAACCTCCAGTGTTGGATGAAATTATTACAGGTAGTCCTCGAGTTACAAACATTCACTTAGCGAATGTTCAAAGTTATGACATCCCCACCAAAAGTACTTTTGACCAGATCCCAAATTTATGTATGTTGCAGCATCACAGCAGTCATTCGCACTTATGAACGTCTGCAGAAACACTGCATCATGCAACTTTGGTGCCACGCCCGAGAGTCCTGAACTGCCCACACTCGCCTCCTGAGCAGCCTTGGGTGCCAGAGCCCTTGTTCAGCCAGTGGAAAAGCACTAGGCTGGCCTCTCCTCTTCCTCAACAAGACCCAGCCTCTCTCAGAAGCAGGCACGGCCCCAGACTGCCATTTGCTGGAGTGCCAAACCCGCCTGAAGCTGGAGAGCTTGGCGTACCACCACCCTGCTCCCCTCACTTGCCAAAAGCACTCCTTTTCCACATTGCAAGAGGGGTTCCTAAACAAATCTGTTTTCTAGCTCCATCGCATTTCTCTGATGCCATGGAGCTGGAGAGCTTAGCATGCCATTGCCCAGTTCCCTTCACTTGGAGGAGATTTCACAGAGGTGTGGAGAGCAATGCCTTTGCAGCTGTGCCTAGCACACTTTAAAAGAACTGATTTTAACAAACTCAAGAGACAGCCTAGGAAAGATTTCATGGATGAAAATCCTAAAGGGAAAAAACAACTCAAGAAGCGTGGGAAACTCTCAAAAATGTGATCATAAAAGTCCAGTCCAGCATAATACACTGTGTGCACAATTATTAGGCAAGCTGTGTTTTGGAGGATTCATGTTATTATTGAATAATTACAGTGCTCTCAGTCAATCCAAAATGTTAATAAACCTCAAACTTGAATATTTAAGAAAGTCAAAGTGGCTTTCTTAGGAGAATATCTATGTGTGCACAATTATTGGGCAACTATTAGTGTGCAGAATTATTATGCAACTAAGTGAAAAATGAAAATTTGCCCATTTCACTTCTTTATTTGCATCTGTTAAATTGAGAATAATAAACAAACAACTCAAAATCAACAAATAAACATTTCTGACAGTTCACACAAAAAAACCAATGTAGCCATCCTTCTTTTCAGTAACAGTCATAAGACTTCAATTATGGAGTCTGTCAGTTTCTTGATCTGTTGACGATCAACTTTTTGTGCAGCAGCAACCGCAGCCTCCCAGACACTGTTCAGAGAAGGGCAAACTGTTTTCCTCCACTGTAAATCTCCTGTTTAACAAGGGCCCACAAGTTCTCAATAGGGTTTAGGTCAGGTGAGGAAGGGAGCCATGTCATTATTCTTTCATCTTTAAGGCCTTTACTGGCTAGCAACACAGTGGATACTTCGATGCATGCGATGGAACATTGTCCTGCATCAAGCAGTGGTACAGGAAAAAGTCTGCATCTTTCAAGAAAACCGTGAGGTCTTCTTGAAAGATACAGACTTTTTCCTGTATCACTGCTTGAAGAAAGTGTCTTCTAAAAACTGGCAGCAGGTTTGGGAGTTGACTTTGAGTCCATCTTCAACCCAAAAAGGTCCAATTAGCTCATCTTTCATAATACCAGCCCATACCAGTACCCCTCCTCCACCTTGGTGGCATCTGAGTCAAAGTGGAGCTCTGTGCCCGTTACTGATCCAGCCATAGGCCCATCCATCTGGTCCATTAAAAGTTATTCTCATCTCCTCAGTCTACAAAACCTTTGAAAAATCTGTCTTCAGATATTTCTTGGCCCAGTCTTGCTGTTTCAACTTAGGTGTCTTGTTCAGTCGTGGTCAGGTTTCAGCCTTCCTTACTTTGGCCATGTCTCTGAGCAATGAACACCTTGTACTTCTGGGCACTCCAGGTAGGTTGCAATTCTGGAATATGACAGCACTGGAGGATAATGGATTTCTGGTAGCTTCACATTTGATTCTTCTCAAATCTTTGGCAGTTAATGTGCATCTTTTTTTCTCAACATATTTCTTGCAACCTTGTTGACTATTTGCAACAAATGTTTGATGGTTCTGTGATTAACTCCCAATATCTTAGCAATTTCAAGAGTGCTGCATCCCTTTGAAAGATTTTTTTAAAATTTTTGACTTTTCACAGTCAGGTAAATCTCTTTTTTAGCCCATTTTGCCTGAGGAAAAGAAGCTGCCTAATAATTATGCACACCTTGATATAGGGTGTTGATCACCTTAGGCCACACCCTCCCTCATTACACAAATACACATCACCTGATCTGTTTATATCCACTAAGCATTTACTGTAATTTTTGGTGTATAAGACGCACCTTTTTCCCCCCTAAAAGAGGCTGAAAATTTGAGTGTGTCTTACTCTAAATGTAGCTTTTTCGAAGCTTTTTTTCAGCCCTAACGAGGTGCTAACGAGGCACTTGTGAGCGATCTTCCCAGCTTTGCCTGCTCCCTCAACTCTGTGCTTTAACAAGGCGCTAGCAACTGAAGCGATCTCCATGCTTTGCTCCAACTCTCAGCTGTTTAGCTTTTTTGCAGCCCTAATTAGGCGCTAGCTGAGTGAAGTGATCTCTATACACACACACACACACACACACACAAACACGTGCTTTGCCTGCTTTTCTCATTGCTGTTTCCTCTCAGCTGTGCCTTAGAAGCTGTTTTTTTATCCCCAAGCAGGGAATAAAAAAACCAGCAAACTAATGTGCTGAAGCTGACCAGACTAAGGACGCTAGCCAGATTACCTGGTTGGCAGATTTTTTTCCCCTATTTTCCTCCCCAAAAACTAAGCTGCATCTTATACTCCGGTGCGTCTTATACTCCAAAAAATACGGTAAGTTTATTCAGCTTGGAGGAGGAAAATATGCATACAAAGGATGATATGGTCAAAATACTCAGTTGCCTAATAATTGTGCACACGGTGTACCACTGAAAAAGAAAAGCAAGAAATTCAAGAAGAAACCAGTATGGCTGCACAAAGACCTCTCCAACAAACTGAAAGACAAAAAGGACAAGTACAAAAAATGGAAAGAGGAACACTTAACTAAAGCTATCAGCACATAGCCAGAACATGCAAAGATGAAGTCAGGAAAGCAAAGACTTGCAACAAAAGTAAAAGATAATTTTTAAAAAAGTTTCAACATATTAATAACAAGGAAAAAATCAAGGAAACAGTAGGTCCACTAAAGACAGAAGATAGCAAAGAAGTAACAGGCAGTAGGGAGAAAGCAGAGCTGCTTAACTCATTGTTCGCATCAGTCTTCACACAAAAAGAAATTATAGCCCAATGTACCAAAAAAAATATTGTAAAGGACAAACTAAAAATTAAAATTAAGCAAGAAAATGGTAAGAGAACACCTATCTGATCTTGACGAATATAAATCATCAAGACCTGACAGATTACATCGCAGAGTTCTGAAGGAGCTGGTAGATGTTAACTCAGAACCATTGTACCATATCTTTCAAAAATCCTGGAGCACACGGGAAATACATGAGGATTGGAAAAGGGCTGATGTGGTTCCCATCCTCAAGAAAGGGGGTGGGGGGGGAAACAGACCTAGGAAACTACAGACCAATCAATCTAACATCAATACCCTGTTATTAAGCTGGTTATTAAGACCAGCTGCCTGCAATTACTGCAGGTTCGAATATCGCCAAGGCTCAAGGTTGACTCAGCCTTCCATCCTTTCTAAGGTAGGTAAATTGAGGACCCAGTTGTGGGGGCAATAAGCTGACTTTGTATAAATATACAAAAGGATGAAGGCTATTGCTGAGCACATTGTAAGCCGCCCTGAGTCTCCGGAGAAGGGCGGCATATAAATCAAATAAAAAAAAAAAATACCTGGGAAGATTTTGGAAAAGATAATCAAAAAACAGATCTGCGAACAACTAGAAGCAAATAAAGTTACAACTAGTAGCCAGCATGTGTTTGTTAAAAACAGATCATGCCAAACCAATCTTATTTCATTTTTTGATAAAGTCACTAAATTAGTAGACTAGTGAAATGCTATGGACATAGTATACTTAGACTTGAGCAAGGCATTTGACAAAGTAGACCACAACCTACTTTGTGTCAGGAAGGCAGGATCAGGAAGGGGGAGCGAAGTCAGACTGGCATGAACGGATGTAAAAGGGGGAAGTGTACTGGGAGAGATAAGCTGAGAGCCACACAGAGGCCTGTCAGGCTGTGATGGCGCAGAGAAAATGACAGGGAAAGGGGGGAGGAGTCAAAATGTGAAGCCCCACTCCACCCCTGCTTCCTTTTTTTTTCTCCCCTCCCCTCTGTTGCCTCTGCTCATGGACTCTGGCCTGCCACCCCATCACCCCACACCTTATCCTGCCTTCCTGACACCAAACAGGCAGTTGGACTGCCATACACCCGACCCTACACCTGATCCTGCCTACCTAACAGTTGGGCTGCTGCTCCCCCCCATCTCAGAAGCTGCACCACCGCTGTTCTCCTGCTGCACCCCACCTCCCACCATAGCCCCTGCAATCCCCTATCAGCGATTACATGCTGCCTCTGCAACATCATGACTTCTGCTTGCCACTCGATTGGCTAGCAGCTAATTTTCCAGTGCGGCCAAAGGTCCAGGACAAATGATGTCTCATCAAATGGGCTGTGCCAAAGGGCTTGGGGTGGAGGCCCATTTGCCAAGGAGAATGGCCAGGGGAGGGCCAGCAGAGGAGGAAAGCTGGCTGTAAATGGGCTGAGGCAGAAGGCTGGAGGCGAAGGAGGT